>NC_054057.1:94013529-94158529 GCF_017639655.2 Falco naumanni | reverse complement strand
CATAACTGTCTAATACATCCTGGGCTGGCTGCGGAAAAACAAGATCATTTTGGATTTATATCTCTAAGTATGGGATTTCCTGGACAGCTAATATCCACAAACAATCAAACACAGAGGACCATGAGAAAGAAGCAGCATTATTTCAAATTTGAGCTGAGAGTCGTGATTTTTAAAGGGCTGAAACAGGAACTGGAGCTGAAATCTGAAGCAAGTAAATTCCTTTACTAGGCACTGATGGACACTGTTGTGTTTCTCTTGGCCTTGGCCGAGGCTTTTAGGTCACTGAGTTTTAGATATTACAGCAGATGAAAATCTTAGAACCACAGAAACTTCAAAAATGACAAATACCTCGAAATTGTCCCCCATCCTCAAAAAAAGATAAAAAACTAATGATAATTCTCTAAAAAAAGAGTCAAACCTTTTTATGAGACCTGTTGCCAATATTAGTGCCACCGAATGATCTCATCTTTCATTCTGGCTAAATTCCAACACACAATTTCATTAACCCAGGTACTGCAGGTGATAAAACTCATTTTTCCCTAAAGAGACAGCTAAAAAGTACCAGTTATACATTTATGAAGTACCAGCAATCAAAATTATGGATTTTCTAAAAGGTTTTTAACTACTTTTATTGAAAGGAAAATCGCTGTCTCAGACTTTTGTGACACTATTGCTAATAATAAATTTTACCATTTAGACATCGCAGTAATATGGTAGACAGTGTCAATAAAAGTATGAAACAAAGATGATCCTTGTCTCTTAAGTAATGCTTTCTGATTACACACCGGAAATTATAACGTGAAACATAAACTAAGAGCACCTTAAGAGATAAAATGCAGTAACGCAAGGCAGCGCAGTAACGCAAGGCAGCGCGCCTCACCGCATGTGCGCGCCTGGGCAGCCGCTGCAGGCCACGGGCAGGGCCCGAGGTCTCTCCTGGCAAAGTCCCACACTCGCCCTCAGAGGAAAAAATATTCCTGTACGGGCAGCTGAAAGGGCGTGTTGTGGTGGAGGACAGAGCGTCTGGCCCGCTGGGGAGCGGGGTGGCGCTGGGGCGGCCTAAGAAGCGGGGTGCAGCGGGCCCAGCAGGGAGCGGGGTGCTGTAGGCCCAGCGGGGAATGGGGTGCCACCAGGGAGCTGGGTGCCACTGGGGAGTGGGCTGCCGTAGGCCCACCGGGGAGTGGAGCGCTGCTGCAAAGCGGGATGTCGTGGGCCCGGCAGGGAACGGGGTACTATCTGGGAGCGGGGTGCTGCCGGGGAATGGGGTGCCATGGACCCCTCCGAGAGCAGGGTGCAGTGGGCCCAGCAGGGAATGGGGTGCCGCCGGGGAGCGGGGTGCTGCTGAGGAGTGAGGTCCTGTGGACTCCCCCAAGCAGCAGGGTGCCGTAGGCCCAGCAGGGAGAGGGGTGCTGTTGAGCAGCGGGATGTTGCTGGGCAGCGGGGTGCCGCGGGCCCCCCGAGAAGCGGGGTGCCGCCGGGCAGCGGGGTGCTGCGGGCCCCCGGGGACGCTGCCCGCCCTCCCCACGGCGCGCTGCCCCTCGCCGGGCGGCCGGCAGCAGCAGGGGGCGCTGTGGGACCTGGCCCGCCCCGGCCTCCCCGCGCCGCCGCGGCGGGCCCGGCCCCCGGCCATGTCGGCGGGGCTGGCCGGCAGGTTGGGAGCCCGGCGGGGCCGGCGGCGGCGGAACGGCAACTCGGCGGGCTGGGCCAGGGCAAGGTGGCTGCGACACCCACCCCCCCCCACCCCCCCCCCCCGCCTTCCCCGCCGTAAGCGGGACGGGCGTCCTCGGGGCAGCACCTCGGCGGGGCCCTGCGGGAGCGGCTGAGCAGCGCCAGCCGGCCCGTCCCCTGCCCTCCCAACGCCGCTGCTGCGCTAACTGCGGATGATTTCACTGCAGAACATTTTGACATGCAAAATGATAGCAATTAATGCCTTTGCAACAATTTATGATTTCCGGCCTACTTCAACATGTATTAGCATATACCTGGTTTCTTTAATATACACTTTGTTTTTCCAAAACCACAAACATAGTTGCTGGAATTTCATGTGGAAGTGCTTAAGGGGTTGAAAGTTAACACCTTTGTGAGCCGAGCAGTCTCACAGTTGCTGCTAAACAAAAGCCTCTTTGTAGAAGCTTTCTCGAAATGTTTTCTTAACATGTTCCAAGTAGTTTTAGGCAGGCAACTAAAGTAAACAAGATGTTACCATGATAAAAACACTTGTGAAAACATTACAGAGTGCACTTAGTAGTTTCTTTCACATAAACTCCCCTTCGTTTCATCAAAGTTAAATGCACATGAAGCAGATTACCGGCATTCGCTGCAATACAGGGCTGCAAGATCTCTCCAAAGGTATATTTTAAAGAACATACTTGATTTAAAAATGGAATAGCCACGATTAAGCATATCTAAACCATAATAAAATTTAAAAAAAAAAGTGAGTGTGTGTGTGTGTGAATAAACCCCTACTCAGTTTTCTCCTTCATCCTTTGCCCTGGATGCCTGGATATCTCGCTGAATAAACCACCCTCCCTCCCATAGGGATTTCCTGAACCACTTGCCATGTAAGGGGTATATATTTCTATCTGCAACGGTCTTTAAACACATGCAAATGAAATCAAGGATATAGTCAATTTTGAAGGAAAGTCGCTCTGTGCTACTAATTGCTCCTTTTGTTGCCGCCTGCGAGACGGGCCCTGGTTAACACACGAGACACGTGTGCACCCTCCAGCCCTCACCTTGCTTCCCGCAGCTTGGCAGAAGGCCATCAGGTCACCGCGGTGAGACTGGACTTGTTTTTGTTTTTAAGCTGGGAGAGTATTCTGGAGCATGCAGGGTGCTACCGTTTCATTAGGCATAGCAGCAGCCCTGCTGCTATCAGTTAGCTCTAACTGATACTGCATCGCATGATAACCAATGGCCAATGGATTAAAAAAGAAAAAAAGGAAAGAAAAAAAACAAACAATGCTAAAACTGCAACTTATTTCAAAAAGAAATAGGGAAATAAATTCGTACAATAGCCCGTGTATCTGCTGGTTCTGATAAGCATCCTCCTGTTGGCTGTGAGTGAAAGACAACTAGGATCGTTATTTGTACAGTATTTATCTTTGAAATCAAGGGCCCTGTGGTGTATCTCACCTTGGGAACAAACACTACAGAACGATCACAGAAGAGTGTCAAATCTCTGGTTTTGATTTACCAACAGTTATGATATTTCTTCCTCAGGAGGAAAAGAAATGAACCATGTTTTAGACCTGCGAGTCCTTTTTTCTCCCTTAACTGTAGAATCATTTTATTGGCATACAGGGCTTTCATTCCACATGTAACTTCTCTTTGCTTTTTCTAACAGGCCTTTTTACTGAGGTAAGTGAAATTAAGCAATGCTCAATTGATACACGGGCTGTATTCCGCTTGGTAAACAGGAGCTTTTCTCTTGAGGGGGACTGTCGAAAGAGCTTCACGGATTATACAAGTACCAGAAAGAAACTTTAAGCATCTACCTGTTATCTTTTCACTGAGTAATGAATTCTGATAAATGGCAATATAATTTAAGGACAGACGCTCCACAGGAGACTTGGAAGGCTACGGTATCGTTTTATGAAGCAACGCTCACTTCCTAACAGTGTCAATACACTGCTCGGGGACATTCATTTCTGCATTCGTTCTAGGTTAAATATCACTCCGAACAATAAGACTTTGTCTGGACACTGTAGAATTTGGATAATGAGAAAATTTACACGAACCGATGGGTTTAAGAAAGTCACACGAAATATTTCTGTTGAAAGGTTTCAATGGGGAAAAAAAAAAAAAAGATTGATGATAAGTGAGTGATAAAAGAACCAGAACTGTTTGAGCTGGGAGTAGATGGGGGCCGCGTCAGGTCCAGCCTGGGTCAGTAATGGTTTTCAGGTTGTTCCTACCCATAGATTGCCCCAACCATCTCCTCCAGGTGAATTGGTGGACTTGGACTACTTACTGAAACATCTCCAAAATACCATATAAAAATCAGCCTTGCCTCGACCCATGCCAGATGACCTAAGGGCTGTATTTTCTACGCATGGTCACGTCAAGCAGTCCGCTGCTCTGTAAGAAATCTTCCCGAAACCAACAGATCTAATCTGGAAAGGGGCACCAGCACAGAAAACTAAATTGGCATAATCTGACTTTATGCAACTACACACAACGTTCTGATACCTATGGCTGCCATGGCACCTTTCCCCTGCATTAAGTGCAACAAAAATTACAGTTGTTTTAAAGGTCTAAATGGTATAGTTTGGCATATGAATATGAATGAGCTGGGAAGTATGGTGAGATTAGCATTTATTTCACTTAAGTGAACAACAGGATGAATTACAAGAAATGAGGCCATCCTTCATGGAAATTTATGACTAGCACCTTTTTATTTTGTAATCCCCCTGTAATGAGAACTTTCTCATTACTGTACCATTCCTTACTTGTAACGTATGTTTATATTAGGACCAGTGGTGCTTCTACTGAATTCAGGAGGGTTTTGCCACTGGGAGCAGAACTGGCCCATTCTGTTCCGAGAGCAAAAACCTATCTGTATCATCTAACATCATCCAACAAATATCCTCTGCTTGCTGTCGTTCTTCCCTCCCTCCCATAAAAATCTAGGGAACTGCTCCACAAAGAATAGATACAGATGAACGCTGTTGGAATGAATTCTACTTAGCTGTCCTGAAGAATCCCATGTATTTACGTGGACTAACTTCATGAGATCACTACCATAAGTGGGAGCAGAATTTGTCCCTTTTGTGCATTTAAACCATAAACATTGCTTGGGCAGTTGGTCTTTTGTGATCTTAAAACTGAACAGCCACAGTACTTGAGAAAAGATCAGTGTCTGAACCTCCAAGAACCTGGATGCACCCAAAGCGTACGTGTACCTGGTGATCTACCCAGACAAAAACTCTTTTGTGATGGGAACGCTCTGCTGCACCTCGGAGGGGTGAGGCTGATGGTTTAGCTGTGGAGCAGCCATGTGTAAGTTATTAGAGCTCTGTTGGTCCTTCCCTGCATCAGGATGCACACATTACCACATACTACTCCATAATGCACTGTTTATACAACACCTAAAACTGTGTTTTTTGGCAGCAAGGAAAAGGTCTGCAGCAAACTGCAGGGGCCCAATTAATATAATTATAGTTTATTTTTAGTAGTGTAGACTTTGTTCATTAGTTATTTATTTGACATAAATTAAATTTCATGTGATGTTCTGCAATTCTCTGTTCAATTACGGAGTTAATTTAAGACTAAATTTCTAAATTAAAGTGAAATCAAGGTTAAATCAAGGTTGTGTTGTTTACATTATCAATACTGCAACTGAAAAGGTATTTAGATAAATAAATAAAGAAAAAAAGCTGCGGAACTGCAAGCACTCTATTTTACAGTAGAACACTGAGCAAGACCACACTTTCCCCATGGGGCTAATTTACTATCCCCTGTTAAAACGTTCTTGAGCCTGATCCAAAAGCCACTGAAGTGAAAGGGAGCTCTCTGTTGACTTCAATGGGCTTTGCATCAGGCCCATAGTGAGTGACAGCACACAAAATCTCAGGGCATGCTTTCTGCACAATGCAAGCGCCAAAAAAACCATCCTTACTTTAGAAATGACTGGAAGTCTTCACATACTGCTTCACAGCCTGGCCATTTGCATACGCCGTGTCCATAGAGCGGATGGCTGTGTGAGTGCTCCTCGTGGGATAAACTAGAGGAGAGAAAAAGAGAAAAAGTGGCGTAACTGAAGGTACCGCACCAATTAATCTTCACAAAGACTCTTAAGCAGCAAACAACAGATCCTGAAACATACCTAACATCTCACGGTACCCACCTGACTCTGCCCATGGTTTTTCAAAACAGAATTAAATACCATTTGCACTGCAAAACGTGTCATTCTTACTTAGCTATCCTCCTACATTTCATTCATTAATTAAAAGCTTTGTAAAGAATTTAAATTAACATGGACGGGGGAGAAATCATTTGACAGACCTGCTTAACATCCTGCTTGATATTTTGCTAAGAAATTTATGAACATCTCATATTTACAATTCAACTTCATCAGGAAGAAAAGTCATCTCCATACAGCAGTGTATTCTTGTAACACAATACAACCGGACCTGAGGCTTTCCTCATCGCTATAGAAAGAGGAAAAACATCAAGTTTGCAGCCTTGGCTTTCCCACCATGTTATTTATTTATTGGGTTGGGTTTGTTGGCTAGGTTGGGGATTTTTTTCCCCCCACCATTTTAGGGTGGGGTTTTTTTCCCTCCCCTCTCACAGGCTGTTTCTTTGCCCAAGTGCAGCCACCTTATGTCCCTTCAAGAAGGTTCAAGATGTATTTTCAAATGCAAAATTCATCATTAAAAAAGGAACCATGTAATCAAAGGATTCCTTGGTACCAGGGGTTAGTGGGGGCTATTAACCTCACTAAGATTTGGCAGAAACGTCACAGAGCTTTCTAAGTACTGACATGAGGGTTAAATAAAAAAAAATAGTACGAGCACTAAGGGGTTAATCCTTCAGCGGGATTCCAATCAATACGTAATGATTTGGCTGCACTGATCCAAGTCATGAGACGCTTTGATCCGGGCCATGTGGTGCTCAGGGAAATGTATCTGTTGCACTAACTGATGAACCATATTCTAAAATATCTTCTTTATTCAAGTTCTGCATGGAAACTTCTTAAGTAAAGGAATTATTTTTGCAACAATTTCCATAACCTTAGGTGACTTTAAAAATAAAATGTCAAAATAATATTGAAATCTCTATTTTATGTTCACACACATATATATTTTTCATAGCAAATCTTTTTGCTACAGTATGCCTGGGCTGTATTATGAACTTCAAACATACACAAAGGATATGAACACATACCAGCATCTAGGTGTGGCTTTTACGACTTATTTTATGCTGCATTATAGGTAACGTTATGGATAAACACCAACTTTTTGCCATTTTACTTTTATACACGTGGAAATGCTGTTTATTCTCATTCTGTAATAATATCTGCCTGCATACAGTAACAAAACTGCGTTCTTACTTCTGATGCACTGGATAGCAAGATAAGAGCATAGAGCAGCCCTGAGATGTTATTCCAAATGCAATGAATTTGCAAAAGCAATTCTTGCCCAGGTTCTGCCACTCCCAACATTAGGCCCAGCGAGAATCTGAAGATAACTGAAGGTGATTTTTAAAATTATTTTAATCTTTTTTAAATTATATTTCAAAAAAGGTAAATCTGACTGGAAAACATATTATGAGTTGTACATGAACCTAGTTCATTATTTCATTAAAAATCTTACTTTTGGCTGTTTGCAAATAGTTCTTCAGGCATAAACAAATGCATGTGCAAGGTAATTTCCTAAAAAACCTAACAACTGTAGGTGAAGAGACTTACAAAGCCCTTGTCTATATAAAGTAGTGCTACACTGGTTTAACTTTATCAGGTTTCTAAGAATGCTCAAGTGGGGAGAAGCTCTATCAGTTAAGTGTTTAAAAGAACAAAGGGACCAATACATTCCTTGCAAGGAAATTAGAAAAATACACACGTTTCCTCAGCTGAGAAAGAGGGAGGACGGCTGAAGGAACACCGTCCACCCAAGCCAGGCAGGCATATGGTCAAACACCCTCCATCCACAACAGAAAAGAGTAATTCAGAAAATAATGAGCTTTATAATCTGCTTCCATACCTGAACACAGCAAAGGGTGAGAAAGTAGCCTTCCCTGTTAACACTCTATTAAAGTCCATGAAGACTACATATGACAGTTAGGATTTCAGTCTGTTTGGCAGAACCCAAAAAAAATGGCAGCGTATTAATTTACACAGTGCGTGTTCCCCATACACCAGGATGCCTGCAGAAACGCCGTGTGACGCCAAGTAAGGAGTCAGTCCCCTGTGGGTTTTAAGCACTGTAAATCTCATTATAATATCAACAGGAGTCACATGGCTTAAGCCCCCAGCAGGGTTTTTTAAAGTTTCTCTGTGAGAGCCTAAAGGCCATGGCCAAGTCAACGGAAAGAGCCCTACCGAGATTTGTATTTATTTTTTTAAATCCAAGTGCAAATCTCTTTTTCTTTCCAGGGAACTTGCACAAGACAAGACAAACTATGTAGGACATGATACCCTGGTATTGTGTCCAAAGAAAATGATGGAATGACCAAGAGAGTATCAAACTGTAAACGATGCTCAGGATGTCAAAGTCCAGTGCTGTCAATAACCAGAAAGATCGGTGTTGACTGTAAATGGGAACTTAAAAGGTCATTTCGCTAACACGATGCTAAGTGTAACATACTTAACACCTACGTATGGCTTCCACTGCCACTCGACAAAACAGAGCAACTTCAACTTACCAAAACAAGACACTTCAAAAAGAAAAAAAACAAACCTCAAAACTGAAAGACAAATGCAGTCCCCTCCCTCCGTAGGCAGCGTGGCTTTCCAAAGGCAGCTACTTCCATCCCGCTCGAGGGGGGGGTTCACCAGCACCTTGCTGTGACCTTTATGTGTCAGTATCAGATTACTGCTATTTTATCCATCCCATTTTTGATGATACTATAGATTGCCACTTGTTCCCTGATACAGCCTTAAGAAGCACCTCAAAACAAAACAAAGAGCGGGTTGATCGAGAGGCGGATGTAACGCACAAAGGATACAGCCAGTGAAAATGAATGGAGAACTCTGTTGTACTGATCTAAGCGCTCACTTTGTTTGAGCAAATAGAGGTGGAAAATGAAGATTTTAATCCAATACATAAACAAACAGCTTTGTGGGCACAACACAAATCTATAATCTTAAATTGTTCAGTGATATTTTGTCTGCGTGCAAGCAGTTTCTGGAGTCTGGATGCATCCTTGGTCTCGCTGCCGGAACAGACTTTTAGAAGATCTGAACATTGGCAAGCAGCAGCAGGTTTTAGGTCTGTTTGATTTCTAATGACACATTAGAGTAGGTGTTTGTTTCTGTCACCTTCTTCTTCCCAGGAACGCATATTCATGGTTGAGTACTGGTGATGCAACACTAGTTAGTGGAAGTGATCTTATAAAAAGACATAATTTTCAAAGAAGTGAAGGAATAAACACTGTAAAAAATCAAAATTATGTGGGGTTTTTCACTTCTCATAAGGTATTTCCATACAAAATCCTTAACACAATAGAATTATTTCCAAGTAATGCAATAGTGCAGCGTTATTACATCGAAGTACAGCAAATAACCCTCTGGCAAGTAAAACCTCTTGCGTAAGTCAGCTTATTCATGACATACGAAAGAGTAACGAAAGCCATGTGGGAAGCTGAAAACTGCCTAAGTGTCCACTTATTTTCTGCTGCCTCCAGCCTTACTGGAAACCCCAGTAAGGAAGGGAGGAGAGGAGGGCCAAGCACTTCCACAGCTCCGCTGTGCTTGCTGGACAGAGGAGAGGGGTTTTTCCTCCGCCTTCCTCAACCTATGTTGCTTCATAACCCTGAGGATCTCCAGAGGGTCTGGAAGCAAATTCACCACCTGCTCTGACAGGGACAGCTGCCGACACCGGTACTTGCACAGCCACACTCACCCAGACCGTTTCATTTTTGGAATAGAGCTGCAGTGCTACAGTGTCACTGAAGAATCACACCCTGGGACACAAAAGCAGGGGAGGCAGGGAAACCACAGACAGCTAAGCCCCGATGGAGAGTAAAAATGACAGTATACCCCAAAGGGAGGCAGGAACACATTGGATATTCGGGGAAGTAGTGACGAAAGAACTAGCATGAAAGCTACCCATGCTGTGTGGTTTAATTCAACCAATACTTACTGACCATGTGAAACTGGGTACCACACTTGTACATACTGGCCAGAAAGTCACGGGTGAATATAAATACCAGCTAAGCAGAAGCCTCAGTAATAGTACTTCTGCCACACAGTGGACCATATTTTAAATATTCATGATGCTGACATACTTCGTATTCCACTCTCTCTCTCTTCCACATCTGCTTGGGCCAACGATCTTCACCAAAACACTGGGGGAAGTCACTGATGTAGAGAAGCACCCTTGGTTTTCTATTACCATTATGAAGCATCTGCTCGGGTTCTAACAGCGCAGAGAACATGCCTGAGCCACCTGCATGCTGAAAAAAATCAATACCACATCTCCTTTCCTCTTGGAAGGGGTCTGAGCACAGCACCCACAGAAATTGCAGAATTTACTTTTTTTTTTTTTTTTAAATTTTTATTTTATTTCTCAGGGGCAATGGGAAGCAACCTCATATTTTCCAGCTGCCATGAAACTAATGTCGGTGTACAGTCCAGGCTGGAGGGCAGGGCTCAGTCTCACACCAAGTTGCCCCTCAGTCTGATGTGGATGGCACAGCCATTGAGGCAAAATGTCATGATTCAAGTCCTGTACAGGAGGAGGAGACACACAACTGGGAACCAACATGAGTTTCTCATATTTGTGACTGTCTGGTGAGCTCCAAAGCTCATCAAAAGGCACCGATGGAATGAAGTTGGTGAAAATGTCACAATTCTCTGAGTCAGAAACACTCACTGTATTTGATTTTAAAAAAACAAAACAGAAGCAGTAATGATTAAATCCTGGCACCAAGTGCACTCAAATGCAAATTCCTGTCTTCATGGCAAAACTAACTCAATAAAGGTGTGTTTTACAGTGAAGTTGCAGTGGTGCAAATCCCTCTGATATCTTACTAAGGTGGTTTAGCACCTCCTTCCTCTCTAAACCGTGAATTAAAAAAACCCCAATAATTAAAAAAATAGTATTTTTTAAAAAATCAAGAAAAGTATTAAGCCATATAACTGAAATGGACTGCTTCTAGATATTCATGCTTCTGTCCATGCCTAAGTAAGTGCCCAGAAAGCAGGTATTTGACCTGAACACAGAACTGTGAGCAGGGTAAATGCCTCTCCACCGCTGGATAAAGCTTAGCAGAGGGTCACAGGCCTTTGGGAGAGGTGGCATTTGATGTGTGTGGCCAGTGACAGCTTTCCAGAACTGGCTTGCAAATTTTTGGATGCTTTTTAAAGCTGCACTTCTCCCCTTCCTCATCATTTTAGTCCACATCCAGACCTAGGACTAGAAGAAGCTCATGTTTTACATCAAGCCCTATTGGAAGTAACAGGAGTGGTACATTACATTTTAAATGACTACACCAATTTAAGACAAATCAAGTTAAAACTGCTGCCTACAGGCTGAAATCCTGTCTTCTAATCGGTGTGCGCTAACTTGTATACTCTGGTATACTCCGGGGCTGGGGGCGGGGAGGGGGGGGATAAAAATAAATGAGCAGAGCCATGGCATCACTGTTGTAACACAAGGCCAGCAATGCACCCCGAATCACTGCCCCCCACCCTTACACCTCCTGCGACACTACTCTCTAAATGCCTGTTACAAGGAGAGTGCTGGAGCATCTGCAGCAAGATCAAGACAAAATCTGGTTAGCATTCCCCTTCTCTTCTGCCTCCCATCCCCACTGCAGAGACTATAACCAGACTGGATAATTATATGCATTATCTTCTGGTTTTGATCTATGCACTGATGGTTTGGATTATTAATCAACATTATGACCCTCTAGCACTAAGAGTACTATACACTTCTTCCAGGAGCACCCCCTCCTGCAACCCTGCTGCAGAGCTGACACAGGCCCGGCCAGCCACCGCCCTACATCCTTTCCTTGGAGGAGCTGAACGTATTTCTAGACCATTTAAAAGAAATACCCGTTGCAGAAAACCCAGTATTGAATCCATCACTCATTTCAGGTGGAAGGTCCATTCCTGCACTTGAATTAACGAGTTTCTCTACTATTTAAAACTCTTATTTTTTATTTCAGGCTTGTGCCTAGGTACTGTAGTGAAAAGTACATCAAATATACCCAGGCACACACGATTTGAAACGCTGGATTTTAAATTCCAGCACTGCTAACTAATGAGAACAATTTTTTCCCTCTTCTTCTTTGTAGCATCATTTCATGTACTTACATACCATAATCACATCCTCCTAGAGCCTCTATTTTTCCTGGGTGTAGATCTTTAATTCCCTTTAATCTGTCTTCATAGCCTATTCCCTCCAACTCCTTTATCATCCTAGCTGCTCTCCTCAGTATTTGCTCCAGCTTCTCTTTATCCTTTCTGCAAGAGAGTGGCCAATTGTACATCACACTCTCAAAGTGGTTTAACTGGTTCTGCATAAAGTAGAACAGGAAAAAAGGAGGACTCGGATGCAACATGCATGTTTATGCTTCCTATGACTGCATTTACCTTTTTAACTGAGACATGGCACAGTGTGTCCCACCTTCATTTCTCAACCCCGATTATGCCTCAGCCATTTCCCACACAACTGATGCTGAGCAGCTGACGTGTCATGTCAAACCCGCAGTTCGGAATTTTTATTTCCTAGCTGGGCTACTTTCTACTTATCCCTGCTAAATCTCATTTTATTCCTCTCTGAACAGCCTCCTAATTTATTCAGATGAAAACGGATTGATTCAGTATCTTAGTTTAATTAGGAAAAAAATGCGATCCTACCACTTTCTTGGGTTTTGCGGGCTTTCTTTCTGTGATGTCTTTTTTTCTTTCCTTTTTTTTGAACTGACTTTCAGCACGGCAGCCCCATTCCTCTTACACACCCAATTCATAGGACAGAGGGAGGTGGCAATGGCGTGGCTTTGGCCCCAATTCAGCAACGCTTTTAAGAACATGCGCAAGTTTAAAAACACAGGATTAGACCTTGGACATCACTGAGACGGAGGTGTAAAATTACAAACGTATATACACCCTTTGTAAGAAGATCCTGTTTGCCAACCTTATTTTACTGTAATTTATATTCTGTTGTTACATTTAAATTTATAGCAAAAGAAAACAAAGAAACAAGATCTATTCTTGTTTAACAAAATTATATTGGTACATTTAGAGTGGAGGCAAGTCTTTCACCCTGACATAAACCGGCGATATGTCAACAGATACAATTTAACTGATTATTCACATGAGTATTTTTCACCCCTGTGTCCCACAGGCACAACAAAACCCAGGCAGAAGGTGACTGTCACATCACATACAGCCGGGCAGCTCGCTGGGTGAGACTTCGCCCACCGCACATCCCTGCGGCAGCTAGGAAAGTGCCCTTGGGGAAAATGTTTATGAAAACATAATTAAGATAAATAATGACTCCAAGGGAGAAATACAGCTAAAGCGCTGAATTCTCTCTGCCACATGCTTTCCCTCTGAAGCATGCTATTTAAAAAAGCACTAAAATCGAGAGGACACAAGCCGACTTCCCCAGGGAAGTGTGCTGAATCATACAGGTAGTGTAAATATCATATGCTGCTGCAGGTGCTAGGCAGTCTATTTGTTTGTGTTTACTAAAAGGCATAACAAATAGTCACACTAAAACAGAACAACATTTGGCATTGGAATGATAGATACCAGAGCAGCCATAAATCACGTTCACTTGTTTAGATTTGAACCGCTGTGCCACACTAACGCCTCAGCCCCCTTTTCTCAGAGAGCCCCTTTGCTGTGATTTGCCCCTCGCAGGGGCAGCATTGCAATGCAGAGCATCTGAGTACTGCGCTCCCAGGAAAAGCCATGCAACATTGGTGGGGACAGGGAAAGGAAGAAAAAAAAAAAAAAAGAAAAAAAAGAAACAGACTTGCGTGACATATATGGCCAGCTCACATCGTTTACAGCTTTGCAACTTCTGAGTTAATTCACAGTATAAACAACGAGGAAAATGTTTCTTCCAAGCAAGACTTCCTGTAAACTGTTCCTTAGAGCGGCGCTGGGCGCAGGGCTGGTGCACCTGCTGATTAACCATGCGCTCCAAGAATAAACAACAACCGAAGCCAGCGAGATTGTTCTGGAATTTGCTCAGAGCTGATTTTTCTTCCCCCATGTTATAAATTGGATTCTACAATAAAACAAACAGCAGAACATAGGTTGCCGAGAGTTAAAATCTACTTTTTACACTACATTGACCACAGCACCCACAGGCACAGCTACAATGTCTTTCTATGAATGGGACAGATTGCCATATGGATGCAGACACTGAACAAGCTGTACAACTCCTGGCGACAAGTGCCTAGGGGACTGTCCTATATTAGCACCACCTGTGCTGTGGAAATTGTGCTCTGTGTATGAAATGGTATTTAAGGGCCTATCATGATGTTATTTTTGAGTACACACAAAAAGGAAAATTACAGTTAAAAAGAATTTGCTGGCTAGCGGATCTGTTGCTCAGTTCCCAAGATCGTTTCCCAAAGGAATAGTTATCTTCTTTATTCATGCAGCCCAAAATGACAAGCTGCAACACATATTAGCGGTTTCCCTGCCTGGGCTTATACCATCATTTTAATGAGAAGAATACCCTTCAAAATATACGTATGTCTTTCCTGATCACACAGACGAAATTACAGCCCTCCCACCTTAAAAACACCAGCTACATGGGAAAAACACTCGATGGCATTACACAAACGTTGCTCCAGCAGCAAGCAACGCAAGATAAATTCTCCTTGGGCTCCTTCTCCCACCCCTCAACATGCAGCAGGTAAAGCCACAAATCCTGATTACCAAATTTCAATGTGCATCTCCCTGCTTTGAAAATATAACCCTGCCTGACTGACAAAAATAGAGCTCCAGCTCAGCACAAGATGTCGAGGGAGGGGGGAGAAGGGAGAGGAGGTTTGCGCAGTACCTAGCTGCTCTATGAAAAGAGAAAGCCTTCCCCCTCTCCAAACTGCAAGAAAAAAAGGATGCCAAGAAAAAGTAAAGTAAAATAAATTGAATTAAAGAAAAACAGTTGTAAAGTGAACATTACAACCTGGGAAAAATGATGTCATTTTATTGAGAAACTCATTTTTTTCCATTAAACCATAGTGAAACGGATAAAGTTTATACAGCTTAATGGTGGAGTTTTACTTTAAATGCTACTCAATATCTTAGCAGTACAATATAACATGATATAACAGCTGTCATACTAACTGCTCAATTTTTATTGAACAGCAGAGAAAATAGTCACACAAAAAATCACCTAACTTCTCCTCTACTTTTATGGCATTTTCAAGGGTGTTTCTTTTCCACTCTCAGGCTGTGATACATATGATAAAAAAAATAACACAGCTCTTCATTAGCTCCCTGCTCAGCTCTTTAGGATAATCAGATCTCCTAAGCAAATGCTGAGGAAGGACAACTTGCACACAGGAGGAAATAAAAAGAAACAGGAATCCACGGCGCAGTAAAACAAAAACAGGTTCCTTTTTAAGACTACTACATAAACACCTCTAATAAAAGAAGAGGACAAATTTTCATTGGACTTTTAAGTATTTAGACAGGAATGTTTTAGTAAAAGTTTAACTGCAAAGTGCATGCAATTAACAGAAAGCCATCAGCTATTTCTTTGGTATGTAAAAATAGCATTAAGCTGTATTAAATGCACGTGTAAGTATCTCAGTTGCAAGAAAAGGGAGGAGATATGCAAAGCACTCAGATATCAAACAATGATCTGTTGGCCAGATGGAGGAATAAAACAATACATATGCTAAAATTTGGAAAAGTTCTGTTCGGCGTCTGCCAAGGCTCACCCAATCTATTTTAAGTGCTTTTTGATACATTAGCTTAGTGTTTGGAGTTGTACAACTGATGGTTATTACGTGGGACCAGAAAGCAGCCAAGCGTTGGAGTGCCGGAGCTCCCCGATGCCGGGGCAGCTTCCCCAGGGCGGCCAAGCGTCAGACAGCACCTTCCTCAGCAAAGGCCCGCACACAGACCTGTTAACTTTGTATCTTTTGTAGGGAAAAACAAATAACAAAGTAGAAACAATTTTCCAGGCTTTAAGCAAAACAATTATTTGAAAAGCGTAACTTGACGGAAGCGCTCCCGGGTGCTGTAGGCCCCCTACAACTTCTTCAGCAGAAGGTTTCTCAAAAACGTGAGTGCCCTGGCAGACGGCAGGCACAGGCAATGCCAAGGATGCTACACGCCCAGATGAAAAGCACTGACAATAAAAAGTGCCTGATCAGGCTTAAAACTGAAGATGAGCAACTCCAGGTCTCAGCGATGGCTAGTACTTTTTCAAAGCTGGTAAGAGAGAGCGAAGTGACTCTGATGGGGAGAACATATAGTAACGGGGGGGGTGGGGGGGGGTGGGGGGTGGGCAGTGAGCGCCAAGGGATTGGGTACTGGGATGCTTTGGGTTGTACCAGCACATGATAGATGGAGAGGGCCAGGCCAGCGTGCTGCTCTGGCTGCTGCAGTGTCACTGTCACTGAGCAGCCCCACAGCCATCACACCCCTACTAGGGGCAATGAGACAGAGCAGCCATGGGAAGAGCGGGATGGTTTATGGGATGCATGGCTGGGCATCCAGGCTTGGCTCACATCTCCGGCACCAACCTGGCTCTGCAGCAAGGAAGCTGCATGGAGGCACCTGAGCTATTCAGACTGCGGGTAATAACGTCAGGGTCATGATGGGGTTTGTGTACGTGGAGCAGCTAAATACCTTCTGGGAGGAAAGTCCCCAGGAACACCCATTTCTTAAGGGAGAATGGATCTGAGGTAACCTAATCTAACGAAACTCTGCTGATGGTACTGTACGACGAGCTAAAATCAGCTGCATACAGCAACTGAGAGGAGCTGACACGGATGAGCAGATTTGATGCTGGCACCAGTGCAGAACAAATGCCAGGGACTACACGGAGAGCAGGCCAAGAGAGGATCAGGCCCTGGAAGCATATGGACTCCAGGCTGAACTGTTTTATCCCGAGCTTTAATAATGGACCGAAGTCTGTAATTCTTAATTGCACTGAATCCTAATGCCCTCATCAAAGGGCCTTGGGGTTTTGATGGAGGATCAGCTGGCATGGAAGGTAACAAGAGTCAAACACAATGCATTAAGCCTAACTAGCAGATCAGTGGTCTGCCACGCCGTTCCTCTCCATTCCCTTCAGAGCCTTCTCCGGACTCCTTCCTCCCACGACGCTGGCAAGAAAAGGCCGTTTAAAAATCCCCTTGTTTATCCCATCTATTCTTCCTATGAGATGGCTGCTTGCTTAGGTGGAAGGGCAAGAATCGAGCATGGTTGTAAAGGGCATAAAGACAACAGAGAACAAACACAGGATTGCTGGCAGATGGAGAAAGGTTTCCTGGACATGCAGCCTTGACCTCCAACTCTTCACCTTACCTCTTGAAAACACGTGCTGCCTAAAATAACAGGTCTAGACCTCCCATTAACTCACTTGTTTATGCACAGCCTCCATCATCCTGTCCCTGCTGCAGTCACCACAGAACGGTGCCAGGGGATGGGACCAGCACACAGGTGCCCGCATCACTCCACAGCACCCTCGGACCTCCCGGTTCAAGCCCAAGCTGGAGCAGCCTCCGCTCACTGCTATCAGTCCTGCTTCTCCAAACCTACCCACACTAGGAACATTCTCAAGCACACAGGTTTCAGGATGCCCACTGCTCCTCGAGTTATCAAGTTAGTAGTCACCTAAAGCAACCGGGCATGCACCCGTTCTGTCCTGCTGTTTTTCTTAAGAAAATAATCAAGCTTCCACCAAACAAGATGCAGTAGAACAAGATGGAAAGCGGGTACTGTCCTTGGTATTTCTAATCACAGCAGATGTACTTAACTGGCTCCTGTTCTTTATTTATTTACTTGTGTAGAGAAAATGCTTGCTACTGAAGAAACCCAAATGCTGATAAGATGATGAGAGGTTTGCGTGCCGGTTGATGGTCTCACTTTCGCTTATCCTGAGTGAATACAAGTATCTATAACTAAATATTTCCCTTAGGGTACTGATGACTGAGGTATGTTTATTGCATTCAGTGAATTTATATATATAATCAGCACAATAAACATTATTAAATTGTCTGAGTAAAATCAAAGCATGAAACACACAGTCAGTGCTGAATTCTAATGATGCTGAATGCCCATGATTGCATGGGGAAAGGATCTTAACAAGCCTTGATTTGAGCTTTGGCATCCGCCTCACAAATCACACGAAATGTTCTCTCTTTAATAGTGCTGAATATTGATAAATGTCTCTGCACGGCACAACAGGGAAGTTGGTCTCTATTGGCAATCTTTACCAAAGTGTGTTTTTTCCTTCTCTACACTCAGGGGTTTACCCTGAATGATTTAATTATAATTTTCCTTGTGTAAGACAAATTAAAGAGGAGAGTAGGAGTGTCATACCAAAGCAGATTATTTATCTCCTTAACAGATTGCTGTGCACCAAACCCCAGAGCTGCTGCTGCTGCTACTTACAGAAACTGGGCGAAATGTGGGACAAAAGCATAGATGTAATATACATTTAAAGCCCAAATGAATGAAAGCATTAACCCATTATTTATAGCTGGAATTGTTTCATTCCTGTGAAAGCCATACACACAGAGCACGCAGAAAGCAAGAGCAGCACCACGACGCTCCCCAGTGCCTGCCCAGCAGTGGAAGATGCCTCCCGCTTTCAAATGTATTTTTGCTTTTCAAACATCCCAGGGTGGCTCTGGCCACCCACCTACCGTTTGCATTTTTTGCCATGAAGGAGAACTTTTGCTGTCACTCGGCTCGCAGCACAGCAGCCCCGCAGTGGCCAGTCACCGGCGGCACCACAGCTGCATCCCTGCAGCCTGCGCAGATGACAACTTTGCTGTGCACAACTGCAAGGCTGGGCTCGCAGCACGGCAACGCGTGGGCACACCGAGCAGCCAATGACTATTTCTCCTGCTATTTTAACTCCCTTGTTTATAAGCAAAATGTGTTTTTACCCAAGACATATACAGCAGAGCTGCTGCTTGCCTGCTGACTTTTACGCAGGTGCCTTCGCTGCTGCTGCGGTCAGCCAAGTTCCTCCTGTCTCGCAGGTCTCGAGCAGCCTCGCAATCTGACCCGTGGGATCAGGAACCCCATAAAACACAGCCTGAACTACCCCAGAGACATGTGCCAAAGATGACAGTGATGATAGTAACTCCCACATAACCAACTTGCCTCCTGCAGCCCACTCCTCTCAAAAGCCCAAGAGGAAGGGGGGTGGGGAGGGGGGGGAACAACAGCTTTACAGCACACCCTAAAAGTTAATGTTACCTGTATATGATTATTTATTGCTGCTGGGCAGTCGTTACGATCTGGCTGTGCTTAACCGTTAGGACACTTACAGCTTTTACTATGTGCTTTTTATTGTTGTTTAAATCGAAATAAATAGCTCTTGGTTGTACCAGACCAAGCCAACAGCCAGTTGCACAGGAGGTGCAGGAATGAGAGGGGGAAAGCCAGAGCCCAAAAACCTGCCCTGGCCAGCCCAAGCTGCGGACCTGTGCGACAGGAGGTGGAAGGGCTGGGATCTCCCTTGCGAGCCCTTCCAGCAGCCACATCGGGCACGAGCTTGGGCTAGGGACCACCTCCGCAAGCCCCCGTGTATTTGCAAGCTCAGTTGTTGTGCTGAACCAGCTGGGTACAAGAACATACATGGATTTTACTACAAGTCTAGCAAACTCGTGCTCCCACCAGACTCACGATTTTTTTCCAGTCTTAACCTTTGCAATCAAAAAACTACCCAAACCCTGCTCATGCCTGTGGCCTCTTTTGGAAGTATGCTAAAATTTCACGTTCTGTGAGCTTTCAAATACACACCTGACAGCAGAGCACAGCTACTCCTTACTAACTGCTCACTCACCACCCCGAACTCCCTGCCCGTAGATAAATACCCTTTCAGGAAGGAAACTAGCGCAACACATCTCAACAAGAGGAGTTTCTGTGTCATGTGAAATCCAGGCAGGCACCACGGTGCCTGATGAGACTGCAACAAAACCCTTAAGTGCATCAGTAGGCATTCTTCTGCGCGTAGTCTCCTGCTCTACTTATGGATGAAGATGTAATTCAATCACTGCAGCAAATGGATGGCGTAAACCCTCCATATACCAAATAGAGGCAAGATAAAGCAAAGTCTGTAGCTCTCTTATTTGTATTCCTAAATATACCTACTTTTGTATTTTGATATTGTAGAGAACTCAATAGATATGTAAGAAAAGTATAATGGCAAGCTTTAACAATACACCTATCAATTCAGCCACGGAGGATTTTAAGTCTTCTAAACTAAGACACTCTCAAAAACAGTACCATGGCATGTTTATGCCTTTGTAATTAATTTATCTGGAACTTTACTAATAAAAACATATGTATCACCTTGTTTATAGATCCCAATTGCCTCCAGGCCACAATTACAGGACTCAAGACACATGGATTTCCAGTTCTGCTTGACAGTATACACAGACAAAATTCTTACTTCAAAACATTCCTGTATTTCCACCGTATTTCAAACTAAACAGCAATGGCACACTGTTTCCTCTGCCAGACTGCCATCAGCAGACAGCACATGCCTTGTTCAGTGAAAGAAGATCCATTTCACTGCATGGATTTTTATTTTATATACTTGGTAAGAAAAACATAGATAAAAAATTTATTGAAAAGTCATAAACCCATCTTGTTCAGCTCTATATGCAGCAAAAAGGGAATGTAATTGTTTAATAAACATCAAATTGTTTTTAGTATCCCATGTAAGTCTTCATGAAAACCATGTCCTTGACACTTACATGCATTATAAATGTATACGCTGACGTTCCCCCACACGTCCTTGCGACGGATATATAAAACGATGCCTTACACACACAGCAGTTCTTTCAACACTGGGTATGCTCTCCTTTAAAATCTATCCATTCCCAACAGCACTATTTTCTTAATATTAGAAAGACATAAGACATATTTATATAGCTTCCCTATCAGTCTACTTTCAGACCACCAGAAATACAAACTCTATGGCTTAAAAATTCCATTATCCTCTTTCTAATGAATGAAGGGAGGACAGAAAGACAAAGCCATCAGTTTCCATAAAATCCAGCTTTCACTAGTGTCTGCTATAATGTTTCTAGATGGGCAAAGGGACTCTCCTGAATGCAAAGAAGCACTGCCCTCCCTGCAGCGCCCACGCTGCTCCCGCGCTCCCAGGGACCCTTCTCCACCTCCACCTCCTCCTCCTCCTCCACCGCCACCAGCAGCGATGCTGAAGCAGCGGCAGGCGCTGGCACCCACGGCCTGAGCTCCTGGGACCGTCTATCTCACCGTAAGCAAAAGTTACGTTGTTAGACGCGCCTCAGTGAAATCTGGGGGTGTAAAGAAACAACACCTGCAATAAAGCATCCTTTGGAATAAAGCAGAGCCCGCACGGAGAAGCACGTCAACAGACAACCCCTGATTGAAGCCATTTAACAATGCAAGCCTAACAAGTACAAATTAACTCACACTTTTAAAAGCCAAACACCACCAGTTAGCTAATTTTATCAGCACTTAAAAAAAAAGAAAAAAAAGAAAAAATCCACTTTGTTTTAGAGAAACCTGGTGAACTCAAGCCTATCTTGCCTTGTGAAAGCAGGTAAACACAGAATAAAGAAAAAAAATAAAATAAGACAAATGCATCGGATGAGACGGGGCACTGAAATTTGGCAGAAAAGCAGGTGGTAGAACAGCCTGTACTGACCAACAGATTTTTTTCCTCAGCTCCAACCTGCAAACCCAAAGCAAATCACGAGGAACACCACCCATGATGCAAAACTCAAAAAAACAGCTTACACTCTTCACACTTCCCCCAATACGCTTATCCAATGCACTTCTAATTAGCTAATTGTGCCCACATTGATCCAATTAACAAGCCATAAAGATCTGAACAAAAGGAGCATATTCTGCCCAGTGGAGAGTCTATTCAACCACGCCAAGATCAGACAGAGCAAGATGCGAAGGACAAAACCGAGGCCAAGGCGGTTGGCCACCGCTCCCCACAATTCCACCATCGTTTCGGCACGCTTTTCGGAGATGCTGACGGGTGGAAACCCCACTGGCACCTACCTCTCCCTTTTAGGAGTGTGGACCGATAGCTGTCCATTAGTTGAGGCATGTGGGTTGATGATTAAGGAGGTCTTAGACGGCGCGGAGGAGGAGACGCAGGTGGTGGACAGGTCCAGGCTGCTGTGGTTGTTGCTGGCTGCCTCCTCCGCTGTGTGCGAGCTTGTCACTTCCTTCCAGAGCTGCTGCAGTTCTGTTGGAATCATGCCTGAAACAAACAAATTGGATAATTAAATCAATTAACAGCTAATTCGGCCGTCTTCAAACAGTAATTAAATCAAAGAGTCAGTAAACAAAGCCTAGTGTTAGTTTTGTGTGTGTGCCCGTGTGTGTTTTTTGCACATATTGGTGGGGTTTTTTTAATAACCAAAGGCTAACCCCGAACACCATACACTCTGCTAAATATTCTGATGTGACACCTGCAATACTTGTGTAATGCAAAATCCGGTGGTGCGGGGCAGGGGGATCCACACGATACAACACCCACTCCAAACACCACGGTAATTATTATTATTTTTTGTCATTTTTAGACCAGAGGGCCCATCTGCAGAGTCCCTACTGAGGCAGAAACCCTCCTGCGCTCACAGCAAGGCTGACAACAAAGGTGACCAAGGGCTACGCTGCAGTCAGCTGGAGAAATGTTTTTCTTTTTTTCCCCAATTTTTTTCTCTCCTTTTTTTAAGGAAAGTGAATACTTTCTAACCTGTTTTTAAAAGAAAGGAAGGTCTTAGGAAAAAAAAAACACCACTCAGCTTTATTATTATGACAACACAAACCACAATATGACTAATTTTGTGCTTAAGTTTTAAATGATGACAAATAGCTTTGTTATTAAATACAGTTTTTATTAATCACTTTTAGACATAAATTATGAATTCATATTGTCTTCCTGAAATGCTTTTCAAATTTTAACAGTCAAATTGATTATACTATGATTATTTCATTAACACACCTATCTTTCTCATTAATTTTGGTTTCTTGAACTGCTCGCTTAATTGATGGATGTGTCTACTGAAAAACTGTGTAACTTTCTATACAAGTAACACTATTATTACTGTCATTTCTTAGATCAATGCTAATGAGCCATTCAAAAGTAAAATGAAAACATAAAATAAGCTTCAAGAAATAATAATAAAAAAAAAATATTTTTTTTTAATTGTGCCAAAATGGACACCAGGGTTAGGACACAGCATTCCATAAATAATGCAAGTGAAAACTTTGCAAACTGCACTGGGCCAGAGCGAAGGCTGGAAGGGGGGGAGCCACGCGCGTCAGCGTGACACGGGCACGCACTGAGATCATGCTTGTGGATAAAGCTTATGTTTGTGACATGATCAAACAAGTCAAGTTTCTCTCACTGAAGACTATTTCAGTGCTCTTTCAGAGAAGGCCATGGGAAAAAATTAGCAGTAGCGAGAGACACATCACTTAAATATTTGGGGGGGGGATAAAAGCCAGTGTCTGTTCTGTGTGTTTTTCAAGAGATTTCTCATCGCTGTGCTTCCAGACCATCACTTGGATGACTGTTCATTGTTTCACCATATTGCAGCACTGGGGCTATCCTAAGGAAACCTGCCATTTTCTGAGTGTATAGCAGCAGCTCACACAGGCATGTATCTCACCAAACCTAAGGTATTGAAATAAAAAAAAAAAAAAAGCAAAAGAAAAAAGAGGGAGTATGCATTATATTCATTTGAAACACATAATAAAAAATGCCAAGGTCTAAATTTAATTTATTTTTGTCATTTAGAATACAATGGATAGATAATCATCTCAACGTGATCAGCCAAACATCTTTACTTTGCTAAACTGTTAAAGATTTTAATTATGCTAGCTTTGGAGAGCACTGGTCTAATGAGGCGATAGACTCCAGAGAATCTAAGTGGTTAAGAACTGTGAAATGAGTCTGATAGGATTTTTTTATATTCACCGTGGATCGTTTGCATATCAAAGAGGAGTAAATTATTGCACGACAGACCAATAACCTTCCCCGCCTTTCTGAGAGTAGCATTAACAAAAACAGTTGGTCTCCGGTAACGGTTCACCACAAAAAAATGCTACAATCCTTAAGTATCTGCAATTAATATATATTATGAAAGAAGCTTCAATTTATACATTAAGTGATCAGATATTCTTAGGACATGTCCATGTCTCTAAAGCCACGTCACTTTCCTTTCATCAGACCCAAATGCCAATTATATTTTGATGGATTTTGTCCCAAATGAGCATTTAGTTATTAGACATATTCAATTATTACTTGTCCTCTGAAATTAAACCTCTGAGCAAATTAAACAAAGAAAAAGGTCAGTACACAAGCCTATGTCCTGTTTTGCTGCATCGGGGCTATTATTTTCAAACACCTTGCAAAGTGACAGTGTGGGATGTATTTTTAGCTAACACGCTTGACAGGACTGTCTGTGCACTAACAATTACCTGTGAGCATGGCTGACCCTTACACCACTGTTTACTCAATTGAAACAATAGTGAATAGACTTGTCTGTTGATGATAACATATTGATATGAGACCATATGAGTCGACACCTATTTTTATTTTCCAGAATAAGCAAATAGGGAAAGAATAACTGGGCACTTTTTTTTTTTTTTTTTTTTTTTTTTTTTTTTTGCTTTTTGGCCACTACCCCCTTATCTGGATTTCTGCAGGTTTTTAATTAGAGACAGGCTAGCAGCCATGCTCTTCTCCCTGTCCCCCTCTCTCCTCTCGGTCACTTCTGGATCTACTAATCCTTTATCCCAAGGAAGAGCTTCCAAGTCTTACAGTCATTAAAATATACACACATGTAGTATTTGTATCTGGCTGTACATCCTCTGAAAGTCAAGGTCTTTGGTCTAACTTCCTACAGAAGCGTAACTCATATTAGCATTAATGACAACTACACCGTGTATTGAAAGAAAAATAAAATATACCCAATTGCATGTGGAAAAAATGCTGGAGATAATAAGGAGGATTTCAGGCTGGGTGACATTAAAGAGTTAACTGTGATGTCATACACATCTGCACTCAACCAGTCGCTTAAAAATGAACACATCACTTGATTAATAAAATAAAATTTAAAAAAAAAAAAAAAGCCTCTCTCGTCCTTCCCCGAATTTAGTTCTTTTGGAATAATTCTGGAGAGAATTCCTAACTAGCCTGTCAAACTGGGCAGCTGAAAGGTATGCTCATTACTCATCAGCAAAATGGTTAAATAAAATAATAGAACAAATGGTAAAAGCAAGTCAAATAGATCCACGAACACTCGCAATAAATTATGTAATTTACCATTTAACAGTTTCATTTTAACAGCGAGAGCTAAATTTCAAGTCAGATTCCCAGAACTGCGCTGCAATTACCCGAGATCGCTACTGCCAGTGCTGCAACTTCATACGTACCAGCAACGGGATTTAGACCTGAAACTGCCAAATCTACGGGAGCAATCAAGCACCCAGATGTCTCAGTCCTATTATTTTCACTCACTGGTGATCTGAAGTGTGATTTGTAGTTTCATTTTGCAGATACTAAAGATCTAGCTCTTGCAGCTCAGAACACTGCCGAAATGTGGTTTATTTTTAAACTGTTATGTACAGATGTAAAATCTAGATTATAGATGTGTCTAAATAGAAAGCAGCAAAGATTACACAAATATAACATTAAAGGATGTGCTGTTTTGTGTAAGACAATGGGCGAGCACTAAAAACTAAAATGAAACTAAAATACAGCTTTAAACAATGTATTAGTTCTAAAACCATAACAAAAATATCACTTACAAAGTAGCATTCTCTCCTTAGAAACATTTATCACTATTACAGATGCTTAAGAAGAAAAGCAAAATGCTTTTAACCAAATTCATAGCTGCATTTTCTAGAGGAATGATTTTATTTTTTTTATAAGCACATTTAGAGTATTTGTCTCACTCTTGCAAACTGTTCTGAAAACAAAAGGGCACGAGGTACGCAATCTTTTTTTTTTTTTTTTTTTTTTTTTTAAGTAAGAAGTGTCCATTACCAATTATTTTAAACTATAGCCCTGGCTCTTCATTGCATTTTTCAGGACAACTAGTCCCCTTGATTATGAAAGAAAATGTAGGCACAGGTTTAAAAAATGTATGTTGTGGGGACAGTTGACAGATTACTGCTCACGGAACTCAATTTCCCAACCCCAGGTATCACCGGCTCAAAGACAAACAGAGTTGCTCAACCTCTTTGTGTCCTTGTACCTCCATACCCAGGTGACCATGTTCAAGCAAGCAGAAAGTTGATTTAAACCTCATAATGACATCAGTTTTAAGCCATCGTCTCTCTGATAAAAAAGAATAAAATATCGAGCTGTACTGCAACCTGCCTGAAATCTCAAGTTACTCTTTCCTCCCGCCGCCAAGCCCCCGGCTCCAGCCGCCCCCAGCGCTCGCAGCTCATCTCCCTGCACGAACCAGCCCTTGCTGCTTATGTTTACGTCGTCTCCGGCATGCAAGCAAGCACCCCTTAGGTTTTAAATACGCTTCTTTGCCAGGACTAATAGTTACACTACCCTGCTAACCATATCAATCAATGCCACGACTGCTGAATTACCTACTGGTGTCTCCGATGTGTTACCGCACAGATTACACTTCATGCATCACCACATTCATTTCTTTCACATTACACATGAGCGTGTCTTGTCACTGCCCAATTGCCCTCCTTTGGACAGCTTAACTGATGTACTGTACAATGAACCTTACCGAGCAAACTTAATAGTATAGGAGCTGTGGGAAAAATTAGAAAGGTTGAAGCTTGAGTCCGGTGGGTGTGTGGGAACAGCCTGGGATGCTTCCGACAATAAATCTGAAGCGTAATTAATGCACGCTGTAACATTTTCCAAGTACAAATGGCATTTCATCTACATGCCCTTTTACCTGGACTGGTTTCACGCCTCCTCCCCATCACACCACACATCGATGGTGACCCACTAACTGCCACCCTCGGCCTGATGCCGCCCCCAGCCAGGCATCACCTCCCCATGCATCAGCCTCCGACCCAGCAGAGGACCAGCCTGGACCAGGCGCCCAGCTCCGGGATACTGGCAGGCTACGCTGCCTCTCGCAGAGGGAGGCGCCAGGTCCCCAGCAGCTTAGCCTCTCGAGACAGGAGTTTGCTGCTCATGTACCCTTGTGGGTCTGGCAAAAATAAGCCTAAATAAACCACGCCAGCCACACCACAAAGCAGACTCCGCTCCCCAGTTTTGTCTTCATTTATCCACGTGAGTTAATTCCCACCAGCCACCCTGTTCTCCTTCTTGCAGCTACGTACACACAAAGGAGGGCAAAGAACCGGAGCAGTTTTGTCCCATCCCCTCCATTTATTTAACTGAACAGAGCTGAATGTAAATTCATTATATGGTTTAGCAACTAGTAGGAGCCCTGAGGCTGCTTCAAAGAGCCCAAATCATCCAACCTGAGCTGAGTCAAGTTATTGAGGTAGATGTTTAAATTTATTATGGGGCAAGGGAAGCAAAAGGCATGATTATTCAGAACTACCAGCATCATGGTTGAAAGACCTGGTCCTCCCTGAACCACGCCAACTCTGTCTGCCTTAATCACACCAGCCAGAGCTCAGGCAAGTCTGTTAAAATGTCCCCAGGCTTGCAGACAAACCCAGTTTAAAAAAAAATAAAATAATTCAAGCCAAAGAGGCAAAGACAGAATAAAAACCCCAGGTAATAATCACTGTCAAAAGTAGTGTAATTTAAGTAGTTATGGCTTTCAATGTATCAATATCTTAAAAAAAACACACAAAAAAACAAGGTAAGAAAAAATAGGGATGTCAGCAAAGCAGTAACTTCTTGCAGAGTGCAGGATGGAATAAAGATGTAGGAGGATCTAATTGTCAATAAGACCATTAAAATTAAATGGAGTTAATCCCAATTTGCCTCACTGTGGAGGGAGGAACGAGGCTCTGATGCAGACAGGCAGTGAATAGAAGGCTGTGTAAACAGGCATGGAGAGGAGACACTGCCACCTCTCCCTCTCAGCTGCAGCAAAGGGCAATCAAATTTCTACAGCTCGGCAGTGTGCGGATCAGAGCTCCTCCGTGCCCGGCTCCTCGCCAGGCTGGAACCAGAAAGGGCCCAAGGAACACATTTAGAAAAGGAAAGGCTGCTCTCACACTACTCTCAGCCATGAACCCAGCACCAAGAATCGATTAAGACGGCCCCTGTGAAGGATTTCAAGCCCAGATGAGTACAACCAGCAGCTTCGAGCCCGTCAGACCGGCTATAGCTGTGCAAATTGAATCTGAACTCCAAACTGCCTGCCTCCCGCTAGCCAGGGTGGACCCATGATTTCAGCATTGCCCTTCTCAAAAAATACCTCTATAATGCCCACCCTGCCTGTCAGGATTTTTCTGGGCTTATTATTTTATGAGCCTATGAGACTTCTCTCCTTCTCTGGTACTGAGTGACAATTTCGTGTGTGTGTGCATGCATGCTACCACTTTGCCAGACAGCCGGCAGCTCCCACACCCCTCACCTACCTTGTGCAAGGGGTTGCAAAGGCAGAGTAGGCTGGCCAGGCTGGATGGTTAGCAGCCCCTGACGCTGCAAAGACAGGAGGTGCTGCTGTTGCAACTGCTGCATCTGTAAGAGTTGCTGCTGAAAGGCCAACTGCTGCGTAGCCACCTGCTGTTGCTGGGGCTGGAAAAGAACAAAAACAAAACAAAACAAAAAAAAAAGCACGTTTGTCAATACAGAGCAAAGCATTAATGGAGGATTTACAGGGCTCCTTGTCTCAACACACTTCAACTTCTGATCGCAGTCACCCGTTATCAAGGCAAGCTAGCGAGCCCGTCACCCCGTATCAAAGACCCCAAGGCACGCTTAGGTGCTAGAGCTAACCACAGGGCTGCAGTCGATTCCCACCTCCAGCGGTTACTTTCATCCTGCCTAAATCCCTCCTGCCATCCCAATTAAAAATGTATGCAGCGTTTCTTGGTCCATGCTACCGCATCGCCCTGGCCCACGAGGTTGCGTTCTACCCCAGAAGCGGCTGCATTTCAGTGGCGGATGAAGCAAATGCTGCTGGCTGTTAAAGTCCCGGGTAATTCTTTGAGGCAAAGAACATGTGTAACGTGAGAATCACACCACACGATCACATCACACTTAGATGTAATGAAAAACAACCCTGCACTGTGTCCTGTTTGCTCATGCGAGGGTTGTCTCAACTATTAAGGCATTACGACTGGCTTAATTTATAGTATTTTATACTTACTCTCTCCTCTTCATCCATCAAGCCCCACAATACTTTCTGTTCTGTTTGGAATTATTCTGTGCTGTATTTAAGGCTGCTACTTCTGCACTTTGAAAATTTTAATTATTCTCACTAGAAAGAAGATGGAGTTGCTTTACTCCACAGGGACGTGAACCTTGAACCTTTGAGGTGTAAAAGAACATGTTGCTTTTCTCACTACTGTACCCAGAGAAGCTTTTAACTACTCTGTTTATCACTTCTGACATAAATAAATGAGAAAAAATCAGACCTTTGAAGAAGAAAAACTTCATCTAATATTGTTAATTAGCCATGACAAACGATGAAATAACATTGTAAATCTTTCATAGAAACAGCCACTAGATTTTAATTACACACATTCATAATTTAGCAAACAACATCTTACTTGAATGTGAGTGTTTAATATGTACAGTACTCCAGGCTTCAGAGTCCTTAATTTTGTTCAGTTAAGGAAGCCTCTAGGTTTTACTTCCATGCTCATCTTGTATTTTATTTGCTTTGTTCTTTAAAATCCATGAAAGGCTTTGCATTTTGATAAATATCTTTTTATTTATTGTACAATGACAGGAGGAAAACTTTTGTTGTGTAAAACATCAATACATCATGCCAGTGTTTAGCAGTTCCTTGTGCTAGCCAAAAAAAATTAATGTAGATTTCCTTAGTAATTATCTGAGTGATAGAAAGATAATACAGTGCAGTAGTACAATAAATAGAAGGAAATTATCTAATATCCCTAATCTGCTAGGAATCATATCAAGGTGGAGGTCTTATACACATTATGGCTAACAATTACGGAAAGAAAATTAACTCTTACAAAACTGCATACTTTCACAAACCCCAGCCAGCTCCCAAGCTTTCTGTCGCCCTTCCTTGACACCAAGCCAGAGGATCGCTGGCCCCATTCCCTACTGGTGTCAAGTAGGGGGAAAAAAAAATAATATATCCACCAGAGCTGCGGGAGTAGGACTGACAGACACCAGCCAGGGATCTGGCCCCCACCTCCTTGTACCACCACGCCCCACCAACCCTAACACTGCAACCAACTGTACACCCACAACTGACCCAACCGTCAATTTATCTGCTTTATAAAGTCCATCTACCTTATTTCCAAAGACAATCTAGGACATCAAGAACACAGTTAAATAACTAGGTGTTTAGTTATCCTAAAACTTGGAGAGTTTTCATTTCTTTGCAACAGCTTGCTCAGAGAGATCCAGCTGCTGCAACTATGCAACAGCACCAGATGAACACAAGCCCCAGCAACAGTTACATTAAGAGTTAGTGTTTGCCTCCATCAATATTCATTTGCTAAATATATATCCTTATTATGTATTTTATATCTATAATAAATGGTATTCCACAAAAATCTAGTTACAGTAAGCTGGGTTTTACCTATTTGCTGCCTGAGTGTAAAGTTAGCATGGTTTTGGTTTTGTTTTTTGTTGTTGCTGTTTCAAAAATAAAAGGAAAGAAAAAAACACCTTTATATAAATTGACTGATGCCCATTTGGTTGTCTTCTCAGCTATCCTAAGAAAAGCTCTTGAACACTCTTTACTTTGAAAAGCCAGGATATAAAAGTATACAAGGCCCATTGTCCAAGAAAGAATTTAAAAGCAAGACACGTTGCCAAACTGCGCTCCCCACCCAGTTACCAAACACAGGATACAAGGCAGTTTGTTTACTTCTCACAATTGAATGCATACAAAAAAGGTCTCAGTGCAGTCCTGTTGTCAGGTCAGTAGTCAGTGTTAAAATGCTGAAATATCCTGATAAAACTTGCATTTTTGATCCCCTCCCTAAAGCTTCTGTCAAAGGTCTGTTTTCCTTTCTTAGGTTACTCCCTACTGCCTAACATAAACTGTCACAACTGCCGGAGGACAAACGGCCCCATTTGGAAAACAACCCGCTCCATCCCACGCCGCGGCCCCAGGCCGGACCCCCCCGTGGCTCTGGGCCCCCCCGGCCTTGGGGAGCCCCCGCTTTGGGGAGCGGCGGGCGCAGGGCTGCGGGCTCGCTGCCGGGCACCACGCGGTGCTCGCCCTCCGCTACGCCACGCAGCCCTCCAGTAAAACCTGCCAGAAGCCTTACTGGGGTCCCTCTGTTATCCTGCTTGGGGGTCACATCCCTTTTACCGGCGGGGCTTGGGAGATTTGTTGTGTTTTCCTTCTTTCACGACAGCACAATAGGACAAGGCACGAAGAAAATGACTTGGGGGACACAGGACATGAATACACTTGTTCCATCTGTCAAGGTACAAACCCGACCCTCGTTAGCACGGCAGCCGCCAGTCCCCAACACGGCACTGCTCGCCATGTGACCCCACCGTCAGTTTTAGTACGAGAGAGAAGCAGGGGAAAGAAAAAGGATTGAAAAAAAAAAAAAAAAGAAAAAGAAAAAGAAAAAAAGAAAGACCACCATTGCACCGCTGGCATGCTAATTGAGGAAGAATAACCTCCTTAAGGCAGGGAAAACGGGCTGAATGAACAAACCTGTGGGGTGGGCTGAAATGCATCATCCAAACAGGCCTCCACGAAAACCATCAGCGAAAATTCCCCCCTCCCCGGAACCGTAGCAAACGCTGCAAAGACTTGGGCCCCTTGTTCTCTGCACAGCTACCCTGTTAAAATGCTCTTCTTGAACCAGGAAGGAGTCCGTCCTTATTGTTGCTTTCGATAGTGTAATATCAGAAGTGTGACCACAGTAAATCAGTGTGTTAGATATTGAAATGCCATCACATTGTCTAACTCCCCTTCTCGTCTTTTTAACACAAAGTATTTTTTTCTTTAAGCTCCGAGCCCTCATCTTTGTGTCTGAGATGCTCTCCTGTCTGACAACAGCAATTTAGAAGAGTTAACTTTTATCGTTCATTCTGCTGTGTAACTTTCCCCTTCAAATTTCTTTATCTGCCCTCTGAGCTCATCTGAACTTTCATGTTCTCCCAGCATGCAGGCTTGCATTCAAAACTATGTCTAATAGACCAAATAAGAGGTTAATAAGAAGTGGCAACAGAAAGAAAAAATACAATCCCTGGTAACTGATAAGAATGACAGTGGCAGCCCTTTATTGTTTGTCTTCAAATATAGAGTTAAAGATCTTTAAAAAACTAAATTTTGACGCCTTTGAAAAGAAAGAAGCACAAAATAACAACAGGGGGTTATTGCCTGCCAGCCACAGGGGAGAAGCTCCATAATTCTTATTCTCCCTTTTGAAGGCTGTTAGAAATCTGATTCAAAAAAGCAACAGCAGAAGGAGAAAGCCTCTTGAGGCTATCGCCATTTCCTGTGATCATGCATAATGCGTTTCAAAAGTGGGTTTTTACCAATTCTGTTGATCAATTGCACCTCCTTCATATTCCCTCTTTTTTCTGCTGTGTTTACATCTGATGTGACTCAATGACAAGCGCTGTCTGAGACTGTGAAACAGACCTGTCATGTTGATTTATGGGCGCATCAAACCACGACTTGTCCAAACTGAAACTCGCAGTTCATTAATTAGAGAGTTGTGACTTTGAAGTCAGCTTTCAGACTGTGGTTTTTAACATTTGGCTTAATTTATATGCTCTTGAATGTGGATCTCTAAGGAAAAAACTGAAATTCCCTTCTTGTCTTTGAACTTCTTTTGACCGCACAATAATCATTTCTTTGTCCAGAGTGATGCCTGCATCCCAGAGTCATTAACGCGCATTGAACTGCCACTGATGAGTAAGCCCTACTGAATTAGAAAAACAGCCAGCAAAACAAAGCTGAGAGCATTCTGCACAGTGATATCTCACAATTACATGCCTTCCCTCCCTGTGCCATTTCCATTTTAATTACTGTTAGTCCTTTAGATTTACATTTTAGACACTTTTTAATCTGTTCCTTTTTTATTATAGTGGTGCCCGTAAGCGCGCTATGGTTAAGGTTGTGTCAGCGTTTCCATTATAAACCCCCCTATTTTCAAGGGTTTATAACTCAGCTGGAAAAATTCACTCTGGGTTAAAACTTGGCACAGGTGGCACAATGTACCAAAATTTCAAGGGGGGGCAGGCAGGGGGCAGGAATTGATGCGCGCTTTGAGCAACGCCGTTTGTGAAGTGACACAGAAGTGCTGCCGCTATCGCAGGACATCGTGCAGCATCTCGTGCCAAGAGGCAGCTTTCGAGGATCTACCCAAGCCAGCATTGATGTCAGATTAAACATGGAAGCCTCGAACGCCTCGTGACTCCAGAGTTGAACTCGGTGCCTTAAAAAGAAATGTAACTGCAGCAAAATTAAATTTCAGCACACCACAATCAACAAAGTTTAGGACATGACAGGTATTTTGAAAGGGAAGTGTATTTAAAGGACAGGCAGAAAGTGCCCGGGCCCGTCCCATTCCTGCCATGGACCATGGTGGCATCACAGCAAGGTCTCCTGCCACCACGCCGTGAACGGGCGGCGTTCCCATGCTACCTCTGCCTCCCAGACCTCGCTTCTCAGTGTCGCCACCGATGATGCGCCAGTGCGGTCAGTCCCTGCCAAGCCCACGCTGCGAGGAACGTGAAACTAGAACCTCTCCACTGGAAACGGCAAGCCCAAACCCAACGTCTCTTGGCATTCTGCCCTGCTTCCAGCGGACAGCACGGTATCTGGGCCGGCTGCTTGCCCCCTCCCCTCTCCAACATAACTAACTTCCAAAAGCACTCTCCCAAGATACAAGTCTAGATGCTTGCTCCAGTACTCATACCGAACATCAAGGCATGGTCCCCTGCTATAAAATATGTGGCAGCAAGCAAATGGAAAGCACAGGAAAACACAGGCGAAAACAGGACAATAACTCTAAATCTGAAAGCTGAGACCCGATAGAGTCAGTTCAGTTGTGCAATCATTTATAAGATGAATGACAGTTTAATAGCCACTAGACAGTCCCCGGGGATCTGCGGTTTGAAAGTAAAATGGGTATTGTCTGTACCTCTTTAGGCTGTTTTCCAGCATGTTGTTGCTGTAAAAGTTGAAGCTGCAACTGTTCCTGTTGTTTCTTATAAAACTCTTGAAGCTGCTGCTACAAAGAAAAGGAAAGATGGTAAGTAACAAAGTGGAGAGCCAATTCAGTGTCCCTTTTGGTGTAACACACAAACTGTGATGTGAAAAATAGCATCCTTTTATCTGTAATGGTCTGACCTTTAGTTTGAAACTCAACAATAAATTCAGTGCACACTGACTATTCTTGGCATTATCGTTTGAAAAGTAATCTCCAAAATGAACTGATGAAAAACATACCATTTTCTACACAAACTAATTAAAATAAGGCAAGGAATGACCTTTGATTGTAACAACAAAGCCAGAATGCCCTTGCTGAGAGAGCCTGGCGAATCTCTGTTGTGAAACACACATGCTTTCTAAATGATAGGGTTTGACTGTATTAAGTGTTGTTCAATACATGCATAGACGTCCTGGGAAATACTCTCCTCCTCCCCGCTCCCCAGATGTGCGCCGCGCAGGCAGCGCTCCGGCGTGGGCAGGAGGGAGCACGCAAGATCGGGCTGGGGTGGATGCTGCCACCCGCCCAGGACTCGTGAGCCCCCGCTGTGCCGTGTCCTCTGATAACGGAGCCTTGGGGCTCGTCGGTGGCGAACTTTTCAGCTGAAAAAGGACCACGGGCTGTGAGAAACACTGACACACCGCACGGCATACGTTGGCTGAAATCAAACAGATTAAGGCTTGCAAACCTCTCTGCTTTTATTGCCACCGTATCCATAGTCCTTTACAGTTCCAGATGGACGTAACGACGTCTAAAATGGCAAGTGTCACCATACTACCGTGTTTATTCCCATTAGTCAGGACACACCACGCTTTCTGGGGGATGCAGGCAAAAGCAACAGGGACATCTGCCGAAGTCCTGACACTTAAATATGCATCTGTATTATTTAGCTGATCTTGGAAACACTCCTAGCACTGCTCCCTGGATTTGTTTCCAGTAGCTATTTCTAGAATTAAAAACAAAAGAGCAGTCAGTTCATCTCAGCGCATGGCTGCTCCAAGGTTTGGACCTGAGACATGGGCAGCTTCTCTCCGCAGGAACGTTTTGGGAGGCGAAGCCCTCCAGGATCTGCAGGGGCCACCCGAGCAGCTGTTAAGGAAACAATTACCTGTTGAAGCATGAGTGCCTGCTGCTGTTGGAGCAGGACTTGGAGTTGCTGGGGAGTTAGCACTTGTTGCTGGAGGATCTGCTGCATTTGCTGGGGAGTGATCACTTGAGGTGTCATCATAGCCACCGACACTGGAACCTGAAACACAACAGGAAAGTGCAGAGGGGGTCAGAGCGCATCGCCGCAACTCCCCCGCGCCACCCACCACCCCCGTGCCTGGCACCGGGGGTGCCCTCACAGCCCACCACAGCGGGCAGAAGTACCCACCACACATTTTCCCAGCGACTAAGTTCCCCTTTCGCAAAACATTGCTCACTTATAAGAATTCCCATTGCAATAACATGACAAACACTGTTATGATTTAATTATTTTTACAAGAATCCGCCAACTAGGTCCTTTCCCTCCCAGAAAGCCCTTGCAGAAATCCAGCAGCCCAGTATCCCAGGCTGATGCGATCTAGACCCTATTACGACAGGTTTTTAAGGAAATTGAAGGAAGGCTCAGTGATGTGAATAACGGCACTAGACTCCTATGCAATTTTAACAGAAAGGCCCTACCACGATGTCTTTACCATTCCATATTCACCCAGCATACAGATGTCTTCAATTCTTTCATATTATGTGAGATACCATTAAAAGCCGCTTTCCATGACATTTCAGTGACAAACAGCTACAGTGATGAACTTGATAGCATTTCATATTTGCAACTGTTAACACGTTTCTGCACGGGCATCTTTGCAAGGAACCTGTACACTGTATCTGAAAGGATGATGTCTTGTTCAGATAAAACACTGACATTAAAATGACAGGCTGTCTTGGCCAAGGTTACACAAATTGTATTCAAGCGGATACCTAATGACAATGCTATGAATTCTGCAAGCTTTCTAGAATGTAATTTAGCTATTCAAAATAATCACTGCACTTGTGTTTAATTTGCAGACTACATGAGAACCATTTTGTCAGTCCTAGTAATGCAAGAAGACTATTTCCCGAGAAACCCACCCCTCTACCCTCCACCCCAAAAAAGGAAAAGAAAAGGAGAAGAAAAAAAAAACACAATAGAGGAAAAGACAAAACCCATATGAGTTTTAACAGTAATATTTAAGCACCTGACTTTTCTATAGTTTCAAATCAAATACGTGACAGCAAAAAACTAAAAGCAGTAAAGGATATACTTTGCTAAAAAGGATCTCCTGTCATCTCATGTATTACAATAAAAGGTAATAATATGTTTAGCACTTTTTCTGTGCACCTCGTTTAAAAAAAAAAAATCAGCAGACAATAGCTGATGCGAAGATAAAGGAGTTTAAAAAAAATATATCTTCCAGTGTAGTAGTAAGCAAGAGAGAAATGCAGTATTAATTTTATGTAACATAATGTCTTAATATGCAGTTTATCTTGACTTTTTCACATGATTTGTCCTGTCATTTGCATAGCAAGCTCTCATTCCTAATTTCACAGTCATTATGCACTGATGTCCTGATTTCTCAGCATCACTAATTTTGATGAACTAAAAATGGTTCCTGAAGGTCAGACGCATGTACACTGCGCATCTCCCCGTGTTGTTGTGTACATGTTGTGTGCCAGGGCCAGACACGGCCTCGGAAACATCTGAGCCAAGCCCCACGCAGGCTCACGCGCTCCGACATCCCATTAATGCAAACTCGGCGAGGTCCCCAGCGCGCTCCCCATGGCACCAGCACCTTCCCGTGTATCTAACGTGCTCCAGGCCGGTGTGAGTGCAGGCAAATGGAGATTAATTACGGGTCAAACGCCAGTCCCACCGAAGCCAGTGGCCGTTCTCCCGCTGCTGGCATCGCTTGCCCATGGCTACAGGAATGCCACCGCCTCGCCACGCAGGACCAGCCGCGAGGACACTGAGTCACCGGGATGGATAACCCCATTATTTCAGAATACCTTAATCCACGCGCTTTTAAAAACTTTTCTGGGAGTAGAAAATTATTTAATTAAATCCTGCCGTCACTGTCTTCGCCCCAGAGTGTGACTCACCTTCATTATTCTCCTCCCCAGAGAAGTTTATTTTACCCTCGGGTTTGTACTACCTTTCTGAAGTCGGACTGAGCAAACAGAAGAGGAAGCATGTTTAAGTATGTTTTCTGTGCCCTTCTTGGAAGATAGACAACACAAATACTCTTCAGTTAGATTTATGACGACAAGCAGGGATACAGACAGGAATAGGGTGGGGTGCTGTAAACCCTACACATCGGTGATTAATAGAAGGGCCGCATTCTGCCGTCAGCTATGTGGAGACAACTCCCATTCACTTCCATGGCTTTTTGCATATTTATCTTGGGACAAATCTGAGGATTTGACCCTACCTTTGAAAACTGGCCATGTACCTTCCGGTGAAGAATCTCCTAGCTGCACACTCTTTGCTAGAACAGAAGCATGTAATGAGCAAGGGCAAAAACCCCGAAGTGTGTATATGTGTATCTATATGGCACACCTAGGAGTGCAAGTGTGCGTTGATCACTCAACTTCATTTCACCATCCAAAACCCCATTTTCACACCACATCTGCCCCTCTAGAGAAGGTCCTGCCTTCCACCTATAAGCACGGCAAACAGCCACAGCTAGCCAAGGTCTGTACTTCAGCTTATCACAAAAGCAACCCAGGGAAACCTTTCACAAATCCAAATAAACCAGAAACTACCGTGTTAACAACGACACGCGTGTCCCAGGCAAGCATGGTCTCACGTGCGGTTTGAGGAATTTAAATAGTTAAGAATGATGGCCTATATATCCACTCTCTTAACTCCCAACGTCCAACTTTTTCATGTAGCTAGTCCCTGGTAATACTAGGAATCAAAGGGCATGCAGCACCAGCAATAGGCTATTATAGCCCACACTTTATTACCCATTACTACCGAGGTCATTAGCGGTAAGAGTGATTGTACCGGTCTTAACCTATTGATCATTGTAACTACTATCATTTAATCCCGTGTTGAATGTCTGGAAAGCTGCTAAAGGCACACAAGAGAGAGTGCTTTAGCGATGAGAAATATAGCCAAAGCTTGGAAATTACACTTTGATTCATAAAATCTAGCCAGTGGTTTAAATCAATAGTATTTAAAACAGTCATGTAAGTTCTTAACTACAGCTCTCTAATATTTATAGGTCCCTTTTTGAGTGTATTCAGTCAAAACTAAACTTTATTTTAGATACTGTGCAATATACTTTACATTATGTTAGATAAAAAATATTTATTTCTGATATTTTGTCTGATAGTAAATGAAACCTAAACCGAGGGCTATAAATTAATTTTAGATTTCTATCTCTCAGATGTCAACTTAAACGTGTTGCCAAAAAAAAATTACAAACCAACTTTAAAAATGGCTTAACTGTTTAAGTACATGAAAACGAGCGTGGTTTATGAGTTAACAATGAATCACAGAAGGCAGTTTATGAAGAACTAAAATAATTCTGTCTTACTGCCTTCAGGGAGTTGAAGTTCAAATTAAACTACTGGCAGATATATTTAAAGAATGCTAAGTTAGCATGCAGACCAGAAATCAGTCTTTTCTTTTTTTAACTTGTTTATTTTCCACATGAAACACGATTGTTGTTATTGATATGATTAATGAACTACTTTTGGTATTGTTGACTGATAACAATAGGGTGTGGTAGATACCCAGCTGCATGTAAACCTGGCAGCAAAGGTAAAAATACAGCTGCAATTTGGCTTTCGGAGCTGTGCTAGTATAGACCTGCTGACATGCTAATACCATCAACGGCAAAAAATGTCTTTAATACTCACAATTGTTTTCAGACACTATTTCTCCCAGGGTTTTTTGCCTGCTGTTCCTCCACATCCCCCAAAAGCCTGCCCATCCCCCCCCCCCCCCCCCCCCACTACCCCTGAACACAAGCTCTGCAAACACGCTGTATTTTGGTGAGACTGACCAAGGAAAACTTCCACCAACTTGGACCAAGTTCACCTTTAACTTCACACCAGAGTTACAGCAGGGATGCATCTGTCACTCCTCCACGCAACCCAGACAAGGGTCACAGGGATGAAAATGATTTAGTCCTATTTAATCATTTCCATTCCCCCATATTCAGTTATATTAATATAATTAAATACTAGCTAAATAATTTCAAGTAGTTTAATCTTGTATGAAGTGGGGAAAAAAAAAAAAAGAATGCCATTTTCACACAACGTGCCTTTGTCGGATACGGTTGTGGTCCTGTTAACTGTTAGCAGGCGTGCATGGAAGATGGGGAGGATTTCCTTAATTCATGAAGAATAACTCTGCCAGAAAATCTTTTTCTCCTGCGATGTACGTTCAAACTCGATTTCAGTAAGACCTCATTCCAGGCACCTCGGATTTCCAAACAGCAATTCTTTGGTTAAAGATTTTGTGATACAAGTCAAACGGGACAAAACATAGCTGAACACAGACAGAGCAAGTTGCTGAGGAACAGTTAAAAATACTGGGCTACAAATAAAAACAGATACGGCTGGGCAAAACCAAACAATTAACTCGAGCTGTCTTATTAGAAAGCTATTATGTGCAATACATTTAAAATGTCAAAAAATCTCAGCCGGAACAATACAAGCCAGCTTTGCTCATGCCACAGGAGAAGATAAACCACTGATACCCTGGCAAGCAGAGCAGCACAACGCCACAAGCCAGAGCAGAGCCCAGCAAAAGAGCTGCAGGCAGGACCTGCTTCCATCCCGAGACTAGAACATTTCCGACACAGTATTTCATCCTCCGAACCAACAGCAAAAAAATGCCGCTGTTAGAATTATTCACGCAGAACCTGCAATGCTGTTTCATTATGCAAAACGGAATCTCACTTTTAGAGTTAGTTATTTTGCCATAATAAGGCACAACACATAAAGACAGGTAATGTTTATTATATTAATGTAAAATCAGCTAAGTAGTCTGTCATTAGCATAACAGTTCTCTTCGTAACAATACAACTCCCTATTAAAAGGGGAGGGGAGCCCTCTTTAAAATTAAATTAGCATTTTATTATTATAATTTTGTTTATTATATTTTATCAGGAGGGAAGATCTCCCTCTGACCCACGGAAGGCAGTAGGATGGGCTATGCTGACATTCCCCGACATGTCAGGGTGTCTGCTGTCTTCTGCCTTCTCTTCTAGCTGAGGAAAAGCGGGAATATTTCCCTATTTGTTTACAGAATGAAACATCTGATCTTATCTACCACTTCTCATGCATACCAGGTTTCTCACTAAGTGCCAGGATAATTGTTTCTGCTATAATAAATACCCATTTAATTTGCATAAAAATATAAAGTTTACATAAATTAAATCCTTTCTACATCTAACATTTGTCAAATACAGACTAAACCAGAACACACACCACCAAATACTCATTTAATAAGCTGAGTGAGATTTCAACCTCGAGATTATCATCATCATTTTTCACATTTTAAAAAGTTATCATTTTTGTTTCCTGCTCCAGCATGAAAGGAAAAATTATAACCCAATATACATGGTTCCTAACAGTGGTGATATTTTATGATGATTCAGTTAAAAAAAAAAAATCCATATATTTTTTCAGAGTTTAGTGCAAGGAAATGTTAGATCAACATATTCTGTCAAAAAAGCCTCAAATAAACCAAAAGCAATCCTGCTCAGAAACATCCAAAATACCCCTGAAGCCCTTTAAAACCCCTTGAAACCCTCTCCCCCAAACACCCGTAACACACAGAGTGATCAGCATGTCAGACTCCTTACATTTGTGTATTAATTCATACATACATTAAAGAGAGCTTAATTAAATAATAAAAGAGCGTGATTGAACCAGCAACATTTAATACACCTAGAATTCCATGTGAACAGAAAGGAAGTGTTACACACAGGGGCTTTTTTGCTTTTTTTTCTTTCTTTTCCTCCCATGGCAGATTTTTAAGAACTGCAACTCACGACAGGTTTCTAGGGAAGGATGAGCCCTCTGTCCACTCCCTGACTATTTTCTCCTGCAATAACTGAACCCCGTGCCACCTCTACAGACTTGGGGCATCTGAGGAGATACATATTGTCCTGGCCAGCTGAAAAAAATAGCGAGCTCTTGAAAAATATTCACCTGGTTAAACCGTGCTGTTTATTTCCCATACAAAACAGAGCTCTGCTTAACCACTCAGCCAGGCTTTGCTACTCTTGTTGCAAGTGTAGCCTTTACAACAGTTGTAAACTTTATTTGCTTAAAATGTGCAGGTTTTCTCACCTATGGCAGACACCTACAGCTGAACATCACAGCTAAGCACAACGGTGCAAATTAGATTCTAATGAGAAAACGTCAGTTGCTTCTTTGACAATCTTGCCATTCACTGATTTACTTCTAATGAAGACACACTCCAACCAGCAAGCTAGCTGTGTTAAAGGTCAAAGCACGTTCAAAAAAAAGCCCCACAAAATCAAGGGAAATGGGAAACCCGTAAAGAAACCTTCTCATAAAGTGGCGTGGCAATTAGAGTAATTGTGCAAAAAGCCACCTTCGGTAAAAAGTAGAAGAAATTAAGCTGCCACTACTGTAACAGGTTAGATGAAAATCAAAATTTAATGTATTCTCCCTTGTGTCATCTTGTTTTGTCAAGACATCAAATAGAATTGGAAAGTACAAAATAACAAGCCCTTGAGAAATCACAGAAGCCGACCTTTTTGATGTTGTTGGTTTACCTTGTTCTCAGTTATTTGAACAATGATGTTTCAGATTTAAGGGCAAGATAAAGCTTAAAAATTAAAACCCGTTGTCAGTTTGGGGAGGAGGGGGGTGTTGTGCCTCCCAAACAAGACAGCATCTTACCTAATCAACGAAGGCAAATCTGTCCCGAACTAGCGCACAGAACAATTAGCAATACCTCCTATTTTTTCAATATTCAGTCTGGGTTTTCTAATATTCATTCAACTTCAGTACAAACTACACATCCTCTTGCTAGCAGAGGAAACTGCTGGAAAGGTTAAAAAAAAAAAAAAAAAAAAAAAAAAAAGGCCGTTGGAAGAGATATTTGCCAGTGCTGCTTCTCCCCCCAATCTCTACACTCTCTACACTGCCACTTTACATCTGCAGATGAGTGCATGATGTATTTTTTTTCCCCTTCCTTCTAACTGGAAAGCAAAGTTGAGCAAGTAAGCACCTTATAAAAACAAAACAGTGCAGGACATTTTAACTCAACTACAGCAAAGTAGTTTCCAGTAATGCAGTTCTGCTTTCAATAAAACAAACAAACTGCTTAAACCCAGCCAAGCCTTTCACCAAACAATAACAAATTTAGCTTATGGTGTCAGGACTTTCCCACAATCTAGTTTTGCAGGTGTTGATAAAACTACCCTTGCTACTGCTTTTCCCTAGGAAAGGGGGGAGAAAACAACATCAGTAAGTTATCTTGCTACAGGGAAAAGTAGATCCAAGCGCTGTGTCCTTCCAGCTTAGGTTTGACAGCAGCTCTAAACTAAGAAATACAGAACAAGAAAGCACAAGAGCTTTGCAGCTCCTTAAACTTTTGAATGAAAAAGATCCTTCTCCCCTTACCTTTCCCTTCGGCTGCCCAGGACAGGCAATCACAAACACAGAAACCAAAGCATTTCACACTAAAACAGTAATTTGTTCAGCTTCAGCATTTTAAAAGCAACGTGATTCTCGAGCAACATCAGTGCTCCAGCACAGCCAGGTTCAAATGCCGCAGAAGAAATTGCTCTGACTGCCCTACATCACTTTTAATGCCTAAAAATCCCCTTTCACCTTCTCCGCACAACTGTTGCAACCCTTTTCTTCCTTGCACACCACTAAAAATCAACTCAACTTGCACAGACGTCAAAGCCCACCGTCCATTAGTGCAATAATCCATCTGTGACCCATTACAACCCAGGGGCAATACGTTATGACTCCACAGTGGTGCCTGGTAAGTACTTACACCCCAGCATAAATTTCAGCATGGGGCTGAGCTGCGCTTTTAAAATGCATATAGAGGGCTCATCCAGCTGTAGGAGAACGTGAGGCACCCGCACCTCCCTATGAGCAGTGAGATCCCCAGAAAGCCAGCACTGGGATTACATTGCTTCCCTGTCAATCCCATTATATTTATGACTTCTCTCCAGTTTAGCTGAGTGACTGGTCAGAGCATGTCTCAAAGGTTTGTTTTGTGTTTGGGTTTTTTGTTTTTTTTTTTTTTTTAAAAAAAAAGCAAAAATAACACTGCTTAGAAAAGGGAGGGCACAGTGGTACAGTAAAGTGTATGTCAAACAAGACCAGGGGAAAAAAAAACCAACAAAAAACAAGTGTAGCAAACAAAAAAATTTCAAAGCAGCCCTTCCTATCATAAGCTTTCTGATGATTTATGGTTTACCAACTCAGCAAGGTTACGCAACACTGCATGCCTTTAGATGCATTATTTGAGTCAGTTGAGATTTAATTAAGATCACAGCCTCCAAAATCCCTGTCAAATGAAAATTCACAGAAGACAATACACTATATATCCTCATGCAGATAGTCTCCATTCCATGCTCTGGAATAACATAAGTTAATCCTCGTTTCTATGGTGGCAGACAAAAGTTCACTAATTTTGTTTTCTTTTGACACTTGTGTTGTTTTCTGTTTTATGTCATGAGATCATTCCCTTTTGAGAAGGGGGGGGAGCTGATATAGGGGGAGAGGAGGGAGAGCAATATGTCTGAATATGGCAGCAGATGTATTTTGACATTCTCACAGCTCTGCTGTGATGTCATCAAGTTTTCATATAATTAACCCCTGCCAGTAAGAGCATCATTTCATGACATCTGTCCATTGGGAAGAGGAGGAAGGAGTTGGGGACAAAACACGCAAAGTGCCTTGATCTTGCTCTCACGCTAAAACCAAAACCAAACGAAATTAAATTCAGGCTACAAAACAGCATTCACATCTTCCATCTCAGCAACTGGCGTTCCCCAACTCATTATCTGCCCCAGCTGCCTCCTCACCTCGGAGGGGCTCGGAAAGCACATGCCATGCACATCCAGCTCATCCCTACCGCCTTCTCCTCCTGATGGTCCTGGCGCTGGGGAACCCCTTCCCTCCATCGTCCAGTTCCCCTCTATGCCAAAGAGAGGCACGTTAAATAAAAGAGTATTTTTTCCAGGGAAAATGCTAGAACTTTACCTCATTCCAGCGTATTTCTATTTGCATTATCGTAATATCTGCTTGCTTATCTCATGGTTTAGAAATGACAGGTGCTAGCGGTCTTTTGTTTGACAGGCCACTACACAAATAACTGTCTTGCCTGAAAGGGCTAATGCACTACTAATGAACAATAAATCAACTTTGATTATAAAGTGTCAGACCAATCAGTTTGCAGTTCAGCTCTATCACAGTCTAGGCCAAGGCAGCTACTCTGTTTAGGCAGGATTTGGATTTCATCTCTGCAGCCTTATCAATGAAATTTTTTGGAAGTAGTCACAGGAGCTCGCTGAAAGCCCTCTGACAGCAGATTTCCCGCTGGCTGTGAGACGAGAAGAGCACCCGCTTTTAGAGACTTCCTAGGCTGCTACCGCAATAAACACGCGATCAACAAAAGCCATTTCTTAACCAGACAGAAGCCTGCTCTAATAACATATTGACGCAGAAACACGCATTTCAGCCCTGACTTTTCAAAAGAGCTAGAAGCAAAGGGAATTGCTTTTTAACTCAGTGTACAGCCGTGCAAGATGCCTGAAAGCTCTGCCCAGTAAAGGGGTACTCAGAAGGGCCCGATCCGGCACACAGGAATTCAGCAGGGAGGGAGGGGGGACCCCTCTGCTGTTCCAGCTATTGCACACGCACAGGTCACTCCAGGATCGGGCCCGGAAGCATCAGGCATGAAAATCAGCTTTGATCCAAACGAAAAAGATTGCAACATTTCAGTTTATCTATCCAAAGTCAAACTGGCCCGCGGAAGTCACTTTTTTTATTAGAAATAAACTTCAGCGATTTGTTGCAGCGCGCTCAAATAAATCCGACCATTTCGTTTTCATAACCAGATCTCGGTCACCCCGAATGATTCATGTTTCCTGCCAACAAATTTGTTTTTATTTAAAAAGCTGAAACGGCAGCGCCGCGACCGCGGGCAGAGGCAGCGGGGCGCGGGCGTCCCGTTAGAGCGCGGCGGTGCCTGGGACCGGCCGAGACCCCCAGCGCTTCATAAAACGGGCTGGCTTTGAAGGAGTTAATTCCAAAGAGGAAGAGTGCATGTGCACTTTGCTCTAAACTTACCACCCACTTCCTAAGGGTTCCCTCCTCCCCACCGCCACCTCCCGCGCGCCGGGCGGCCGGCGGGGCTGGCACCGCGCTGAGCATCCCGCGGCACGGTCCGCCGGGCTCCCGGCGGCGCCGCCAGCTCCGCTCCCCCCGCTGTACCGCCCGCCGAGCCCGCTCGGCTGACCCGGCCCCGCAGCCCCGGCGAAGCGCTTTGCGCGGCTCTCCGCGCCTGCCGGCTGTCCCCCCGCGGGGCTGCGCGCCTAGCTGCGCGCCCCAGCTGTCACAACACGAGCCCGGCACGGACCGCAACACTTGGGAAAACCTCCAGCAAGTTGCGAAGCGCCGCGCTGTCCCGTCCCGTCCCCACCCCCCGCCGCGTCCCCCCGCCTCCGCGGCCGCGCAACCGGCCAGCAAACTCAGCCAACAGGCGGAGGCCGGCGCACCCCCGGGCCGCTGCCCCCCCTCCCCGCGGCACCCACCTGGGCGGCGGCGGGCGGCGGGCGGCGCGCCGGGCCATGGAGCGGGCTGGCGGAGCGGTGCGGTGCGGAGCCTCCGCGGGTGCGGGCGGAGTGCCGGGGCGCGCTGCTCGCGGGCTGCCGCCGCGCGCCGCCACCCGCGCGGCCCCGCCCTGCGCCGCGCGCACACCCCGCCCCGGAACGGGGCGCCCCGCGGGCCCGGGCCCCGCCCCCGCCCCCCGCGCGGCGGGCACCGCGCGCCCGCTGCCCCGCGGGACCCGCCCCGCCCCGCCCCGCCCCGCCCGCCGGGCCGAGCCGTGCGGCGGGGGCGCCGGCGGCCGCACAAAGCCCCGGCGGGCGGCCCGGGGGAAGCGCCCCCCCCCTCCGCCGCAACTTTCTGCCGTGAGCAGCGGCTCCCGCTCCCCCCTGCCTCCCCCCGCCGCTCTGCCCCGGCAGCGCAGGGGAACGCGGGCGGAGAACGACCTACAAACCCCCCCAGCAAGCCTCAGCCTGCAGCAACGCGGGGCAGCACACGGCCGGCCGGGGGGCACGCTGTCACCCAGCGGGGGCGGGCACGCTGTCACCCAGCGGGGGGCGTCGCCTCCGGCCCCCCAGCTCCGCGCACCCCTTGGTGCCAGCGGGGTCAGCACCCTGCGCACCCCCAGCCAGCTCCCTCCCCCTCCCAGGCGGGCAGGCTCAGAGAATCGCTTCTCGGCACAAACCCACCCTGTCAGCGCGCCGTCCCCAGCGCCGTCCCCAGCCCAGCTGCTCTTGCCCCTGGAGCCGCGCTCCCCTTCACCTGGGGCAGCAATACTTGGTAAAAATCGCCGCCGCTATTTCATTTTTGCGTTTACATTTGCGCACCGTTTGCGAGGGCGCAGCGGCGCTGCCAGCCACTTGCCGCGCAAGTCCCGGGGCGGCAGAAGCCGCCCTGCCACCGCTCCCAGGCGGACCAGCACTCTATATTTGCGATGGAGACAACAGCCCTATTAGTTATGCCGCTAAAGAACCTCACAAGAGGCAAAGACAAAGGATCCAATTTACTGACAACTTGTGATCTGATGTTAAATGGGACGTGATACGGATTGCTCGTCACCCTGAAGTGTTTTCACGTCAGATAACAAATTTATTAATGGGATTTTTTTCAGGTCACAAAAATGTGACCCCACCCTCTTATGAATATTTAATAAGGGACTAAGGGCATCTTTTGCAAGACCCTAAATCTGCCAGAAACAGCCTACATGAATCAGAAAGCGCCTGCCTCTTAAAGGGGCACGCACCCACCGAGCGGGTCAACACGTGGGGCACGGGCACGGCCGGGATCCATAACCGCTACACGCCAGCCAGGCCCAGCGGCGAACACGCACACACTCCAACGTGCTGGATGCTCCATAACAGTATAAACCGGTAGCACATGCAATGAACTGCCAATAACTATCACCTGCAGTTAAGAGAATCCTTCCTCTCCCGGATTTCAAAGTAATCCCCAGGAACTCAAGATTGCTTTGGGGAATACACTACAGAACACACCGACTTAAACTTTTCAACAGTTTCTCTTGCGGACCTCCTGCTCCTCCTCCTCGCCACTGTGTTTGCTGAAGAGCGTCCCTGTGGCAGCATCCCCAGCTGCCCCGATGGCGAAGGAGCACCGGCAGCAAACGGCTCCGTGCATGTAATATGCCCCTGTGCCAACCTGAGAGCCAAAACACAGAAGGGGCCACGTCCCCAAGCATCTCTGCAGACCAGTCATAGGATGCTCCAAAGACCTCATGCTGGAAATCTTCTATCTACCTTATCTTTTCAGCAAAAACTTCTCACTCACACACGACCCTCAAGCCTATTAAGTCACATCTTAAATTCTTGTTTTCCATTACGGCCATAACCAAGTACACGCAGCATCAACTCAAGACCAGTGCCCTCCTCCTGCCCTGATCCCCTTTGGACCAAGCTCTCACTTACAGTATTTCTAAAAGAACAGGGGACTCTGAAGCCTACCGCTTTGTTCAAGGCATTTCTCTTCTTTCCAGGGGCAAAAAAAGCAGCATGGCAATGCAAGCACAAGGCTGCAAACTACATGCAATGCAAAAACATAGTGCTGGGCTCTGATACTGACAGTTCTCCCCAGCCTTGGGCAAGTCACCTAGAATTTTATATATATATCTATATATATTTTTAATTTAAATGGCTACCACATTGAGGATGCCTCTCTGACAGCTCAGTTTGTAACTTTCCTGGCTGGCTCTGGGGTCACCTCCATGCCCTCCATTTCAAAGGTAGTCAACGGCCTCAACACTTCTGTCTCCTCCATCTGCAGAACGGGGGCAATACTACTCATTTCAGTATCTCCTAGACCAACATTTGCAAAACACTTTGAAAATGAAAGATGCTGTCTAAGCACTGAGCACTGGCCACAGAACCCACGAGCCGTATTTTAAAACATTTTATACCCTTTCATATAAAAGCTTCATACCTGCAAGCTCAGCCAACATCTGCTGTGGGCTAAAAACTTCAGTCTATGCCCTTAGTAATGGAGATGGTAGCACTTGTTAAGTAAGGTCACCATGAAATATAATGCATTTCTAAGCCAGCAAAATATTTTAAAAGACCAAGAAGAACCATAAACTCCCATTTTAATTCCATTCAATTATGGAGAGTCATCACAGACAGAGACAATCAGACAGGGATGTTCAAAACAGAACACAAAGTAATACATTAAAAATAACTGGGAATGAGTGTGGCAGACTGGCCGGCTATTTGGCACCACATGCCCACGAGATCTGATCCATATTAAGCGTTAGTAGCAACACATAGGTGAAAGAAAATAATCACTGGACGCTAGGCTCCAAGGTCCAAGTGAGAGGAATAGATATGATACCGAATGCAGTGGAATAAATGGGGCTTCTATGCCATTATTTTACACGTACACTTTATTCACAGTTCTGCAGGTATCTATCCATGCAGAGGCCATGGGCTTGCCTGCAGAAAAGCCTCAGCTGCCTGTGGGGCAGGGGAGAAGGAAAGAAAAGACAAGACCATCCACGTAGTTCAGCCTCCTCTAACTGAGCTAACCTGCCCCAAATTAGGAAATTTTCTGTCTAGTCCCAATACGAGGCAATTTCTACCTAAGGAAGCGATTCATCCGTTCTCATCCTCGGACTGCTCCCCTGGGCAGGCAGGGCCAAAGAGGTCCCACTTTGCTCTCCAGCAGCAGATGGTGGGCCAAATCCTGCACCCTGCTGCTAGGGAACAAATTTGGGAGTAATCTGGGTGCTGGTGCTGCTATGGCACAAAGGAGCCCACCCACCCACCCACCGGAGCCAAGGCCCGGCCTGGCGAAGGCAGTGCCACATCAGCGCTGCTCGGCGCAGGGGCCAGAGCCACGGGCCAGTTTAAAAGCAAGCTGCTGCTTGCAGTTCTGAGGGAAAAAGCAGTCTCGGATACTATTCCCACTCCTGGATCCCCAGGCCCATTTTTGTGGGGTTAAATCACATTTTCCTGTTTTGAGAATGCTTCATTTTCCCTTGTTGCTGTCTGAAAGACCTACAAAAACAAATGGGGAAAACAACTGACTAAACAGGAAACAGTGAAACTTATTACCCACAAAGTGCTGAGAAAAAGGACAAAGTAAACATATTTTTTTTCGGTCATTTCTAATACTCTCCGCTAGTGCCCTCGTGGTAAAATATCTTCAGGCAGAAAAGTGATTTTTGGGCTGACGGTGTCTTAACAAAACAGCACAGCGAAGCAATTAACATTTCAGTAACACTTGTGTCCCTGTTGCTCTTCAGTTTTTTGATGTGAAACTGTCATTTTCCTTATTGCCCCTGCAAATTCTGCACAAAGGCAGCTCTTTAAATCCCCTCAGCGTTGTACAATGGTTTAAATTTCACTTCATGGCATGCTTTAAATTACCATTCACATCTTCATTTAATGCATCATTTTATAATGCCAGTGTTACTAGTTAATTTATATATACACAGCAGGATGTGTCAACATTCAGGTGAGTTATGAATATGATTGTGCAGGAGTTATGGAAGACATTTCAGCAAAATTATGGTTCCCTCTAAACATAAAAATATTAATAATGAATCAAACATCCCAGGTAAACAACAAATTTTATATAATTGCACCCCCCATGCTTCCAGATAAATAAATAAATAAAAATGGCAACATTTTTGCTCCACATTCATATTTGATTGATCTTAATAAATTGCCATCTCCTTTCCTAATAAACTGTAATCTCTTGTTTCCGCCACAAAGTAAAATTTATTAGCACACTCTTCTACCAGCAGGTCTGCATCACTCACAGCACAGTGTGCAAATTGTTCCAAGTATGCCTGGGCATTATTCATAATTTATTTTTCTGCCCCAAAGTACACAATATATTGAAAGGTAATCACCACTAACTGTTCTCCGTTACTTTCCTTAATTATGTGAGATAGCATTTGTGTCACGTACAGTAGAGGAAATGCTGCAGTTTCCATTAAAACTCCATTTTTTTTGCCACAGGTTGAAACACAGTGTTCGCACAGAGAAAACCTGCTTAGGACAGGAAAGACTGGAGGTGGTATCTGGTAGGAGATGGCAACACCTCCACTTGAAAAGAACAACCCCTGTCTACCAAAATAACCTACTGGGCATGACAACAGCGATGGCTCCGAGAGGAAAAGTAGGTGTTTTGGCGTGATGATAAAGTTGCCATGGTAAGGAAAAAACCACAGAATGAAACATCAACAAAACAAATGTCAATCAAACCCATTTTTGCCCGTTAAGTATTAACCAGTGAACTCCTGGCCACCCCAGACAGAGCATCTCCCCCTCACTGCCCCTGGGCAGGCAGGTGGGCACTGCTGCCTGGAGCGGCCCCGGAGCCCCTGGCTGTGCATTTCGGGGTGCTTCACCCCCCTGGCCGTGCATTTTGGGGTGCTTCACCCCGGTGTGGGTACAGCTGGTGCGAAATACGGCGTCAGACGCACTGCCCTCTCCTGGCAATCTGCTTCTGTCATCAGGAGACTTCATGCCTCACCTCACCGCAAAGAATCCCATTCTAAAAAACTACACCACAACAACTTAGATACACACTCCCCTATGCATCAATCAAAATAAATCGCATTAAATACGGGCCCCTTTATGCAAAAGCACCTACCAGTCCGTTTCGCACACAGCCCAGGAGCGCCAAGCTATATATTCTGGTTCATCTGTGAGAATAACCTGTATCACCGCTGGGCATCACGCCGGTTTTTACTCACTCTGTTGGGAACACATGTCGGCGTATTTTCAATAAAACACCTTCTTAGCAGTAATGGGCCACTGTTCTCATTTCAATGGTCCCCAAGGTTTCATGATACAGTATATTTAGCTGGCTCATAGTTCCAAGTTTTCCTCCAACATTCAAAAGCTATTTTTAATATTTTTTTTTTAAAGGAGGCAGCCATGGGAAGAGCTTTTGTTCATCTCTTCTTTGGAAAGCAGAAAACAGTTGACTTGGTACATGCAACAAAACAACTCATAGTATTTCCTAAAGAGGTGTTTGGGCAACGGCCCTCGTGGTTCGACAGGAACGCACGGAAAAGCTCCAGCGCTGCTGATGCCAGATGGGGAAGGAGCTTGAAAGCGGCGCTGGGATCTCTGCTCCCGCTGGAGCAAGCAGGTGGCACCAGGAATCAAATGCACCTCCAAAATGCCAAAAAGCAGCAGAACAGCGCAATTCCCAAAGCTGGCAAACAATGCTAAAGCCAGGACAACTTCCCGCAGGCAGGAGGACACAGAGGAGCAATCTGAGATGACCTCTGCTCGCCATACCAGACTTGCACAGTATGCTTGCTGCAAAGAACTACCAGGAGGAGTTACTAAAGGATTATTAGCTCGGGTTCCCCTGCATACGGATAAAAAGCGGTTTTGGAAGCAGGGCATGGCGAGGGGGGGCCTCCTTGCAACCACCACACTGTGATGCACACAGGGTGCTTCTCCTCCTCCTCCTCACTGTCTCTGGGTTAGAAGCATCCCCTCATTTAGCCTGGCAGGATGGGAGACGGGAGGGAAGGAGAAGCCGGTGGCATGCTGCAGGGCAGGAGGAGACCCAGCTTTGGCACAGCCAGCCCCTGGCCTTTGGCCATGTCAGTCATTTTGAAGCCGCACACCTGGTTTTACATGGACGAGAAACAGCCAGCCGTACAGGCTAAGCAAACACCCCAGCCAGAGGACTTTGCACCCGGGGTCATCCGACCGGCTCAGAGTCCTTTGTGCGGCGCTAAGCAGGGCTCACTGTGTGCTTTGGGGTTTTCCTTTGTACTTCCACTCCAGCCATTCACAGCGCGATGCCACGATCCATCACTTCTTCCCAAATAAACGGGGCCCAAACTGAACTCAAGACCAGGGTCCTCCCCTCCTGCTTCCCTTCCCCAGGCAAAAGGGGCTCCTGTCTGCCAGCAAGGGTTACGACCCACAGACGTTTCCTATCCAAATCCAGCTGACCCTTATCCCGATCCTTTTCTTCCCCCTAAGCCACAAGAAAAAAAAAAGATGCTGAGAGGTAGCAAGTCTCGGAGGCAGGAGGGGATGAGGTGGGGCAGCTGGGACCCACGCCTTTGCTGCCCCCATCATAGCAAAGGGTGAAAAAGCAAATAAAGGAATTTGTCTGGCATCCCTTAAAATGAATTTGCCTTCCTGTAGAAAGAGAAACCCCTCAGATGTGCCTCAAGACCCAGGGCAGGGCTGCTTGGGTTGGAAAAGCACAAACTCACTGCAAAGTGTAAGAACAGAGGAATACTACAAAAATCCACGTCTGTGAGTGAAACCGTTATTTATGCTCTGGAAGGAAATGACAATTCTCTGCCGTTAAATGCAGCCACTTCTCGGGTAGATGGTGGCAGCAACTTCGCCGTACAGAGCTCTGGAGGAATTCAGGACACCTGAGGCACCAAATCCTTCACTCGAATGAAATTGCAGGGTGATTAAGCAGAGAGAATGTAACTATCCAAACTGTAATTTGGCCAGTACAATGGATCTAACACCCCTATTCTTGGGAGGAAAGAAAAATAAGTACTGTATTTGAAGTTCAAAATCTAATTAACTATTTGAGAAAAAGAATTCTGTTTTTAAAAGAAAATTCCTAACAATATAAGGAGAATTAGTGCCAAAGTTTTTGAAGAACCGCATAAAATGGTATGAAAAACGTATGATATTGTAATAATAGGAATGACTGGATTTGCTCAAACGTTCCTTATACCTTATAATACAAGAATAAAATACAGTGTAAATCCTTCTATCTACATAAGTTCCCTGTACAGAAAAATCTCTCCTTTAATAGGTTTACACCTTTAACATGTATTAGTTTGGAAAAGTCCTAGGGTATAATTACCCATCTTGGCTTGGCACATTAATAGCTGTTCCCTCCATTTACTGATTTCTTTTACTGGTCAATTTGCTATTTTACTACGCTGCTCTTACAGCTCAGCTTCCCAGTGGCACTGGCCGGCAGCAGACCCTGTGCCGGGAAGGTGAGATGGTCCGAGCTGGCCACAGGCTGCACGCTGCCTTAGGGAGGTATTTCTGACATCTTCCTCTCAGCCATCTGCACGTAAGATGCTCGTCCAGGATGCGGCATTTGCATCCGCATGTGCCAGCGAGCCACAGGTCCCAGGCAGAAGGACCTTTGGGCCACAGAGAAAACAAGTCAAGCAGGGCTTCTTGCCACCTTGCTGGCCACATCTCCTCCAGGTCGCTGCAGACCGTGCATGTGCCCCACAGAGCCGTGTCTGCAGCTACACAGTCTCCTGGCCCCGCATCCCCACACGCTGCTCCCTCCCACTGCCCCCACGCGTTTCCTCCCAAACCCCTCTGCTGCCTTGCACCCCTCAATTCCTCCTTTGCTCCAGGCTTTCTCTGTTGCCCCAAATTCTGCTTTCTGCTCCCCTGGAGCTCCATCCCCATTGCTCCTCCTCGCTGTCCCTCTCCTGATGGCTTGAGAGCCCTGGGGAGATGCTCGCCCGGGACAGGATGCTCACCTAGCTCCACCACATACCTGGGTAAGGACCACTTCCCCATCACAGGGAAGGGACACCCATCATGATCTACCCTCTCAGTCCCCACAGGTTCACTTTGCATCTCTCAGCTCCAGGCTCAAAGGCAAAGCTGGCATTCACTAAGACTCCATCCAGCTTTTACAGGTTTTTCAACAGTTTAAGAGGGTTTTCTTGTGTTATAGCGGAGCCATTCATTTAATGGCTTCTCAGCACTGCCATTATAAACCAGAACTTTTCAGGTGTTTATTACTCAGCTTTAAAAATTGGCTCTATGCTGAAATTTGGCAAACGAAGTGTCAGCCTCGGAGAAAATCTTATTTTTTGCCAATTTTGTAGACTAAAAAAATGACCCCATTTTGGCCTCCATAAAAATGCAGCTTTTGCTGCCTCTGTGACACCGGTGAAGTAACAAGTCAATATTGTAATATTGCCAGCAGAGCTGCAGTGATTTAATGCCTAAAATTGCTTTGAAGGTGAAGAGTGCTATTGAGCTGCTAATTATTAACTATTATTACTGATCCTGCCACATAACAAAGATGCAAACAGAAAACAAAGGGAATAGGAAATGTCACTGGAAAAATGAGGCAGAATTGAAATGAGGGTCCAGCGCTGAAGACGGAGAAGCTGGAAAACAAGGAGCACTGGCAGGGTGGGGCCCTCCAGCCAATGCAAGAAGAACGAACAAACTTAATATGGAAATATTATTTTTCGTTTTCCAGGACGGTATTTCAAACACAAATAAAATACGACTGATACCACGTAGCTCGCTCCACGCCAAAGCTAGCAACAATGCAGGATCAAAATCAGCTCTAAACCAGGCTGAACTGAGGTCAATAGGGACCTCATATTGCTCAGCCGGAGCCAAGAGAAACTTTGCCATTTCTTTCAACATGCAGAAGACAGAGCCTTGAAGGTGCAGAGGACCAGTGACCTCGCCTCGGCAGCCTGGCAAGACATACATCAACAGAAAAACGGGCTGAGAATTTCAAAGGGCCCAAAAGGTGTAAGCATCCCCCAAATCTTTGGGATGGTTTCAAATGCCGTTTGCACGGGAGCAGCAACACCCGCATCACACACGCCCCAAAATCTGTTCTAGGTTTGATCCGACTCAGCTGAACAGAGGGGAAAGTGAGCTATCTCGGCGCTAAACCTCCCAAGCCACTCTGCTGTATTGCCTTCCTAAGGGACTGCGGTTCCATGGGATACAGGTAACAGTGAGTATTTCTTCCTTGGGGGAAGAAATTTCCCTGTGGAGAGTGCCGTGTATCAAAGCAGCTGAGGGAAGTTACTGGGGCTGCTTTAAAACACGGTAAAAAGAAAAAAAACACAACAATTTATCTTTCAGGAAACTTTCTGCTTGTCTAAGTGGCAGCTATTTAAATACAATTAACAAGCAAATGATTTTAAAATTACAATACATTTAGTAAGGCAGCATCACAAACAATTTGCATCTCATTAAAGCGTTTGAAGCTGCAGAATCAGCCTCCCAAACGGGCTGCACATCAAGCGGGAAACCCAGATGCAGTCATCAGCTTCTGCACCATCCCTCTGCCACCGGACACGTGCTGGGGGGGGCGGCTGAGCGGAGGGGCTCAGTGGGCCAGCAGACCCCTGGCCGGGCCAGCCCTGTGGGGAGTTCTGGCCACCACTCACGGCACAAGGAAGGATGCCACGAGCCAAAGCTTTGCTGGAAGTGGGTGTAAAACGAGGAAGGAAGGAAGGAAGGAAAAGGGGGGGGGTGCGTGTGCATGTGGGATGGGCACTTTTTAATATACATTTGTGAACAAAGAGTTTAAAGACATTTCAAGCTATTTACTCAGCTATAAATATAATTAAAAGTTTATAGATTATACTGCCACAAACCTGAGATTGCTGCTGGGTTTGGACACATTAATTCCCAGGAGCCTGCTGCAGAACAATCCCATGCCGACGCGTGCAGCAGGAAAAGCCTCAAACAAGTAACAGTTTTAAAAGCTTCCAATTCACTTTCAACTGTGATTTACTGTGGTGGCTCCATTTAACCTGGAGGATGCAGGAGCACTTCGCAGATCACACACCACTTCCCCACGTGCCTTTGGCTTCCTTTAGAAAGCCACGCTGCCGCACTGAGACCCACTGCCTGGATCACATCCTACGATGCAGGCTTTGCTGGGCACAGCTTTATATGGGTACCTGGGTGGGCAAAGGCCGCTGGTTTTTTCTCTCAGCGCAACTCTTGCCATACAAGACCTTCACCTTGTAGCCCACAGAGGGAACCGACCTGGCAAGGGGCTGGTGCAAAGCCAAAGCCGTTGCTGGTGGGAAAGAAGGAAGGACATGGTAGCTCTACAGGTGATAACATTAACAAATTCCTCGGTGAATGAGGAATGCAGCCAAACCGCCTTAATTTCAATTATCAGAAGGCTTGAAGGCAAGCCTGTCCATGAGAGAGGATGTCCCTGAATAAGTCACTTTTCACAATCAGCCTCCAGTGCTGGCCCTGTCTGCCAACAGCAGTGACTTACGCACCAACCACACCTTTGACCCAAACGCTTGCTCCAAGGTACTTCACGAACTGAAAAGGCACAAACAATACTTTCTCCAAAGTTCAGCGCAAGTTTTGATACAACCTTTTACTTTCTGTGCCTAAAACTGAACAGGCTCTGGCACCGCACGTGACATTTGTTTAACGCTGCGCAGCACAGTTATATACAACGCTGGCAGGAGAGAGCGAGAAAATAGTTTACAATTGAATCTGCAGAGGAAATTTGGGTAAGTTGAATGTAATTATCCATTTGGAAGCCGGCCAAGGGCTGGGACTACTCAAAACCAGGAGGGAAGCTGTAAGAAGCGACCGGTTTAGCTCGTCCTTGGAAAGGCAGCACCTCCGAGCTGCCCTGCCAGCTCTCGCTCGTGCTGCTCGGCAGGGACAGTGGGGCCGGCCACATCTCCCGTGCCGCTCCCGCCGGGGGGCTTCGCTGGGACCTGAGGTCCTGTCCCACTGCTGCGAGACCTGTCAGCAGGGAGGGAAGGGGAGGGAAGGCTGGTGGCACTCATGTCCCACAGCCCCTCTGCAATGTGGGTGGCAGCTTGAGCCAGGGAAGCCCAGTAAAAAAAAAAGAGAGATGGAAAAAAGAACTAATGATAAAAAGAATACTGGTAGAAACAAACCAGTCATCGTCTTGCCAAGGAGTGTGCGCGCAACCAACTGCTGTGGGCGCAGCACACCAGAGAAGCGCCAGAGCCCTCCGGGGGGTTCCCAGGTCTCTCCATCCCTGGTGCCGTCACCGCCAGCACGTGTCACCCAAAGCTTCCTGCCCAGAGGTGCCACCGAGTATTGACACAGGCCTCACACGTTTCTTTTTCAGACCTGTGGTTTTGTAGTTTGTCAAAACAGGATACTATTTAAATTTAAAATGTTACGATTTAAACAAGGATGAAATAGTTATTGCTGGGTTTAGCAACCTGACATCAGTCTCTCCTCGTGTCCACACCGCTTTTCGTTTTTAAAAGACCTCTGTCCACGTTTGCCAGTACGCTATCTCTGCGAACCTGGATGCGAAGACAAGTGCCTAAGCAAAACAACGATCACTTTCTATGAATTACTGAACATGTGTAATTCATTTATCTGTAATATTGTGCTAAACTCAGCTCCAATTAAACAAATGAAAACACCTGCTTAGCACACATAGATCTTTCCATACCTCAGGGGAAGACACATCAGTGTGCTCTGTAGTACAATCTGGCTCAGAAGCCTACACTAACAATGCAAAGCTGGGATGTTGTTTTGTTTTGGTTTTTTTTCTTAAATGCACATAGGCAAGCAGATAAAAAAATACAGAGTGAGATTTTGGGGGAAGAGTACTTTTTGTAGCATTTCTATCTTTAGTAGCAGGTGCAGTTCTGTAACATTTAACTGCTCATGGGCACTTGGACCCCAGGGCATGCATCACTCCAGAGAAAAAGGTGGGATAAACTTTAAAACACACGTAACTGGCCCCAGACCTCATGGTAAGGCACCCCAGGTGCCCAAGCAGCAGCAAACAAGACACAGCATCACAAACACGTTTTGAACTGGCGGAGGGGCATCCCTTTGGGGGTGCCTCAGGAAGGGAGGTGCCGCGGGCCCCCTGCCCAGGGCTGGTTTGGGAGCCCTGGGTGCTTTGCTCGGTGCAGCAGCCACCATCAGGAGAGCCTGCAGCCTGCCAGATCCCCTACACTTAACTCATTTCCTATTCTTAACTCAACTGCCTGCAGACAATAAGCTGTCAATCAGATCCCCACAAGAACATTCACAATTATCTTCCCTCTCCCGCACCTCAGCATGGCCCCGTACGAATAGCTCCATCCTAAACCGTTCACACATGAGCCATTTGCAACTCTTCTATTGCTGTAACTGCCCTGACTTGAGAGGCATGTTAGGAAATTGAATTTCCTCGTGTTTTCAAATAAAAGTCCTTTGGTGGTGAAGCACAGAAGCGAAAGAACGGGCCTCCTACAGGTGTGAGGCAAAAGCAACCAGGAATGGAAAAACTGCCCCAGTAATTATTATAGCATCCTGTGCAAGGAATAAGGCTGTTTGCTGCTTTTTTTTTTTTTTTTCAGTTTGCCAGGAAAATCAAAGTTACAAACTGCAAGTGTTTTTCTTTTATTTTTATTTTGTTTTTCTTTCCTTTTTTTTTTTTTTTTAAAAAAAAAAAAAAGACAGGGTGGTCCCCTTCGCTCACGTCTGCAGAATTAGCAACAAAACACTACCACAATTTTGCAGCTGGCCCTGCTGCTCTGATGTGTCCACAGCCGGGCTCTCCCAGAAGAAATGGGTTTGTTTTTCTTCTGGGTAGACGCAGCTGAGTGAAGGACTCAAAATGAGCACACTTTCCAAGCAACAAGCCCAAGTAAAAAATAACAGTGACGCACATCATCAACATACCTTCCCCTGTAGTGCCAGTTGTGAACAACGTGATTTAAAAATATCTTAACATTTAACATTATATTAATGCTCCTATTCCAGAGAGAAGCTCCTGATACCATGGGGGCACCTTCCTAACACTGCAGCCTGGGAGAGTGCCCAGGATGGGTCCACTCCTAACAGCACCGAAATCCTTGCCATCACTAAATTAGGGTGAAATCAGTATAGTCGCCATTCACTACACTGTGACTTTACTGATTTTCTGCTCAAGGGTTAGCGTGGTTAACAGCGAGGAGATATTCACTCTCCTATTAACTGATTTGGGCAGAATCTTTGATGGCTGTCAAGCAGAAAGGTAACTACTGCCATTACGGCTTTTTTCCCCTCGCATTTTTAATTCTTGCACAGAATATTTCTACAACCTTTCCTGATGAAAAATAACCTATGTGATATTTCCCCTCTTCTTTAAAATGTTTATCCTGCTCTGAATCTGCAAAGTCTAGTATCATCAATGAAGGTCAAGTTCCAGAGAAGCTAATGGCTCCGCTGTGTGCTCCCACCACTTTGAAAAGACGAACAATAGTCCCTCAAGTGTTGCTGCCGGTGGCACAGCAGCAATTCACGATGGAGGGTTAGAAATCTGAAATTAAAATAAACTGCTTAAGACCTGCAGATAGTGACAGAGATGCAGGAGACTGAAGAAAACGAGACAATCTCTTAACCCAATCAACAAAGTGCTCATTGTTCCAGCTTAAGACAAGTAACGTAGCAATAAACATTGAGCAAAGGAAGTTAACCTGTATCCACAGCCTTTGAATAAACACAAAAGTTAAAAGTAAAATCAGCGCCAGGCCTTTGGCTCTTGCCAATTCATGCTTTACTCCTTCTTGCTTGACCTTGGTTTTACTTTTGGGGATTTTATTTGCCTCCTCTCTTGTTATTCGTACTTTCCTGCATAAACTCCTTATCACACAGTAAAAGGACAAACAGAAGGAGCTAGCGCGCAATTAAACACCACAAACAACAGCTCGGCTGCGTTCTGCAAATCCACCTGGGTGCAGATAACCAGGAAGAAAAGGGCCAGGCAAGATGCTGACCCAGAGCCCCCACAGAGCCGGGGGAGCCCCCCCCCTCCTTCCCACACCCTCTCTCCCCACGGGCCACCAGCTGCAGCCCTGCAGCCCTCCTGAGCCACCAAACCCAATGCAATGTTCACCCTGTAGAACTGTGTAGGCAGCACGTGGCATCTCAGGAAGACACAGGCACGTTCATCTCTACTACAAAAGTTTGATCATTCACCTCAAATCTGAGTACGAATAAATGTCTTGGTTGGTTCTCATTTTTCCTGAAGTGGTTTATCAATTCCCATGCCGACAACTCAGCCAGCAACACAGGTTTTCACAGCAAGTATTAATTCTGGCTTCACTTTTAAATCACAATTTCTTCATTTGAGCATTATTATGTTCCATAGAACCAGGCATGAGCATCATGCAAAAGGCATTCTGGTCCACGGTTGTGAATACAGCTGTGTAGGTAGAGGAATTAATTTTTTTTCCCCAAGTAATTTGTACACATTCAAAAATTACAGCTGTCTGCAGTTCTCCTGAAATATCTGCCCTGATGTTTACAAGCCATAAATATAATTTGTCTTTTGTATGGTTCCAACTGGTATATTTGAAAAAAACCCAACATATATATAGGTGCATTATTTTTATTTATTTTCACACTCAGATTGGCTACTCCCTGGTACATGCTGGCAATTAAGCCTGTTCAACACCAGCAGTAACTTGAGGAACCACTACCCTGAGACAACAGTGGAGAAATCTTTGCAAGAGCCAGAAGGGTCTCTCCGACACACCTCACGCATCACTCATCAAGCTGCATCTCACTCTTAGCTGAAGCAGCCATCCCATGAAGACCACAGGGAGGCATGGGTTAGAACCCAGCTCATGGTGACAGGTTGCTGCCTTGGCCCGAACAGAGCTCACGTTGGGATGGACATGGAAGGGTCATCAATTATCAATGTGGCCAGTGACTATGGTGACCCATCTTCAACAAACAGGCCTTCATGCATCTATTCTTGCAGGCAAACCCAACAGGATTAAAATTACTAAACCTGCACCGTGGCTACGAACCAACTAGCTAGGCTGGTGGTTGGCATCTCCCAACAGGTTTGCTTTGGGTGTTTATCCGGGCTATTAAGAGTTAGCCAAACCAATTCTACTGATTCCCTGCCTACCCACCCCCCGCAAGATGGGAAATTTTTCACAAGGGTTTCTGATTTTGGCCTTTTGCTTCATGACTGTATAGGTAAAAACACAGTTTCTTCTAAAAGTTATCTGAATGGCAGAACACCATTCCCTAGAACAACGAAATCCTTAGGATAGAAATTTTCCACAGCAAATGTGGAAATGTGCACTGCACCTGTACTGACCCCGCTCAAAGCCCAGGACACAAGCCACAAGAGCAGCAAAATGCACAAAACCAAACGCGTGCCCAAGAAATCGCAGCAGGCTTGATCACTGCCGCTGGGAAACCACAACTCATCACCTTGGTACTACTGGAGTGACTTCGGTGTAGAACTGACTTGAAATAAAAATCAGAGGTAGGAAGCTATACCCATCTCAGTGGGACCCTTCCACTGCAGCATACTCCTGGATGGTTGCTTGCTTAAACCCAGAACAAACCGTGCCCAAGCTGTTTAACCTCATGCCGCAACCCATCCAAGAGGTCCATGGGGCTGCACAGATGTGTTGTAAAAGGCTCAATGTTGAGATATGTCACAGGTTAATAACTTAAAAACATATCAAGGTATTATTTGAATCCGTATTGCTTAAAAAAGAAAGCCAAAATGACAGAACAAAAGGCAAGAAAGCATTGAGTTTTGCTAATGAAAGGTCCGACACCCTCAATCCATGAGCTTCACTGCATTAGTTACTCAGTGCATGCTGGCAGATGATATGAGCCAGGGAGCTGGAACACGACTCCCATGATGTAACATGATGTGGGACAATTTTCTGAGGGGCAAACAGTACCAAGCTACGGCATTGGTGGCATCGGTGGCCTCGACAGCTCTAGCACGGGCACTGCTGCCTCCTCGCACCGCTCTGATGCCCATCGCTAGCTGAGCTCCTCCTGTCGCCTCCCCGCCTCACTTCAAAATGCAATTTCAAAACTTTCTCAGCTAGACACACTAAAACCCAGGATGTAGATTTTCCAATTAGTCTCTGTTTAAACATCTGTTGGTAGACTGTATTTAACATTAGTTATTTGAGCAAAGCGCAATTTGATTAGGCTGTCTGAAACAGAGCCAAAGTCTGCAAAATAATAGCTCAATTAAATTTTGTTTTGCTTTCATTTGTCTTATACTTTCCTGAGTGTGATACAGTTGCATATAATCAAGTAAACTAATTCCTTTCAAAATGAGAGATTTCAGTGCCTTTTCCATCTCCGCTCAAAGTTTATTTAATAATCTATTCCATCTTCTCCATGCTTCATCGAACTTCATCCTGACACAAAGTGCATTTCTTTCTTGTGCCTTCAGTCTACTTTAATTTTCTAGGCTTTCGAAGACTTGAGATTACGCGCCATTAATGTTACACCTTAAATAGATTAGTAATTTATAAAAGGCAGATTACACTTATCAAGAAAATAAAAACATTTCAGCAATGCAACAGCCTTTTCTTTGCACGCACCACAAAGTATTTTGCCAACCTGACGACACAGCTGTAAAACTGTCAAGCTCCAAAGCCACATCCAAGCAGCATTTCCAATTGTTTCTCTGGGTTTAGTTTCTACTTATTCTGTTATGTTGCACTTGTTGCCCTGAAACTTCAATATTAGCTCTAGAGATTTAAACACATGAGGCAAACAGCTGCTCTCCTCCACTCAGGCGAACTAGATCAAAATGCCTTCTATTTCTCTCCTTCCCCCCCCCCCCCCCCCCCCTTTATTTTTTTAAACAAATTGCTGTAACTCAAGTATTTCTGGCAAAGTTGACAGTTTAAGGGCAAAACTCTGCTCTGTGATCATCACTGCAGATTCCTCCGGTGCACGCTCCTCTTGGTCAGTGCATGAGCAACACCAGAGCTTCCCCACTCTGACTAAAGAAACTTTGCCTTGAGGTTTAAAAAAAAAAAAAAAAAATCACAGTAACGTAGCTGCTATGTAGATGTGTATATGATTGAAATTGAAACATCAAACATTTAAACATGAACTTCTTTCACACTTCTGTTAAAAGAAAAAAAAAAAGAAGCAGGCATTCTTCGAGAGAAGCGATTTATGGGAGGAGGGTTTTGATACACAGTACTTTTTCTTTAGTGTTTTTTTAACATATTTGTTGCAAAGTGTGAACACAAAGGGACAAGCTGAAATAGGTATCTGGCAGGCTCTTCCCCAGCGCGTGCTGCTGGAAGCCACAAGTACTACTGCAGTTGTTAAAAATCTGTTTTTTTGATGCAGGAAGGCGAGGGGCTGCTCCAGCAGCGGTCCTGCCCTGCCTGCCCTGCCCCGGGCAGCGCTCCAAAACACTCTTGCACCAAACCGGCCTCAAAAACGAGGGGCAGCTGAAGTGTGGAAGTTCAAAATGGGATATGTACGTCCTATTTAAAATGTAGAGAGCTACTAAATATGACAACCATCTGATGTATGAAAATTATTCACAACCAAAAACAGACAGTCTGGAAATAGCTGGGATGACTTCATTTAGACAGAATTACCCAAATCTGTTTCTAATATACACAGTACACATAATAAATTTTTACAATATGACAAGGAAAACAAACTTAATAAAAGTTCCTGATCTTTTGTTACACAAGCAAGCTATAGCCATGATATGTTTATAATATTTTGCCCATGATATCACAGCTAAGTAACAAAAGCTAAGCAACACAGAAAACAGTCACAAGGTATGACTTCACCTCGCGACTCCCATAACGACATCGCTGTGCGCATCGCCCCAGCGTGCCACCTTCCCCAGCTACAGCCCGCGCTCCACAAGTACTCGCCGTGGCGCTTTTGACTAATAGTTCCCCTTTCTCCTTCTCCCAGGCACCCTCTGCCTTGGGAAGCTGCGGATCTCTGTGACGAGGGTTTGTTTTTTTCCAGCTACACCAGGACTCATCTGAACGGTAAGAGATTTTTAGCCTGTTTCCTTCACTCCTGGTTATTTGACAAGTGCTTGAAAACCCTGTTATAAACAATCTCTGTAGGAAAACAGATGATGTCTTACGATCACAGAAGGTAATTTTTTCAAGAACCCAACTTTTTGAGCATTTCCCAGATGCACCGCGTCAATCTTCCTGCGTTTGACTATCTCAGCTGGTTTTCCAGCCCGGGCGTTTCGCCAGGCAGGCCGGACTGCCCCTCATTGTCACTTCTGTTCGATGGCACTTGCACCCACTGCTGTTATTCCAGGCTTCAGGAAATTTTCTAACCACTGGACAGGCTCCAGCGCCGCGCACTAATAAGTTGCAGATTGCGGCACTCTAAGTGTGTGCGTGCACGCGTGTGTCAGATCAGGGCCACGGTTTGTAGGGGAGAGGGGGGGAAACAGTAGTTCAAAAATGCTGCCTACTCAAATTGACAGAAAAGCGACCCCTGCACTTCATCAGAAATTCCTGCAGACTGACAAAATAAAGGAGTTTGCTTTTATCACACACAGTAAGACTCATATGGAAAAATGGAAACACTACATCACTCGACCTTAGGTTGCCCCCTTTTCAACCACAGATGAATATTATGTATAAAAATTGTAAATCAATTTGAGATGTATTAAAGGAGATTCTCTTTTTCTGTATTAAAGGTAATACCTTTTAATCTCTAGATTTATTTTGTAATGTCAAGTAAATGAGAAAGACTTAATTTCCGTAACTGAATTTTGTTACTCTTAAGTCTATTTAAGCATCTCTGCGTGGTGTTCACATAATTTCCTACACTTTGCTTGCATCAGGAAATAATGAGCAAGCATCACTTACCCAACACTGAGTCACAAATATTTGCCTACATTAACAGAGCATTAAAAGCCATTTTAAACAACTTAAGGAAATTGTGCTAGCCTTTGAACTGTGATTCACTATGATGAGAAATTAAGAAACTTTTCTAAAGGCAAAAAAAACATCCACCACAACCTCCCTGTAATATCATTAGGTCCTAGAGCAGATTTTTCTCTTACAGAACCCTACACAATAGATTTCTTTGCTTAATGAAACTGTTTCTGAAATTTTCCTACACTTGGTGTTTGGTACTTTGAAATTTCAATCTTTTCACATCCTTGAACTCTCATCAACATTTTTTTCCAGACTGTGTCAATAAAATTGATTACTTGCAGTTCTGAACTCTGTTCTGCACATGGAAATAAAACAATTTGTTTTAAAGTATTTTTTGAAGAAAGCAGAACTTGGCAATCGTATCTACAAGATCAAAAAAAAAAAAAAAAAAAGTAGTAAAAAAGATGGGGACAAACCAAGCAAGCAAGCCTTCCCCACAAAATGCAAAACAAAAAGAAACCTCTCCAGCAAACAAAAGAGAAGCAACGTCCTGATTTTATCACGGTAGCAATGCGAGCTAAATTCCTGACATACACATCATCAACCTCACCGTTGTTCTCCTGATTGATATATCTCCCTGTCGGATATAAATGATTTTTTCAGATCATTAATATGTTCATTACTTTGTTATCAGTTCTAGCTTGCTGTACTTAAACCGCTCCGTCCTGTGGCTGAAGAGCGCCTCGACAGCACTGGTGTAACCACATACGTAAGGACCCCTGACTACCTGGTTGTTGAGATGCCTCATACCTACAACCGATCTGTTGCTTTTACAAGTTTAATCTCGGTATTAAGGAGCTGATTGTGGAACCATGTCGCTATAACATCTTCAATCCAGCTGTACATCATATAAACCGCTATAGGAGGGGGCAGTCTCCCATGATTCCTAGCAGCAGTGCATACCTTTAACTCCCTAATCTGTAATACTACAAAATACTGCTCTCATTTCTTCCCAAGCACAAGTGGACTACCAGCAAGGGTCCAACAGTGTTATTCCTAATTACCTTTTTTTCACTCTTGATCCTGTGGTGCTCATAATTAGTTACCTGGGGCTGCAATCCAATTTGAAGTGATGACAAGAAAGTGATCCATGAAAAAGTAATAAGTTAAATCCAATTTCAGCCTTCCTCTAATTAAATGCACATGGAACTAATGACTCAAACCCTACCATTTCAGTGATAATGGTAATTAGCGAGGTGGGAGTCACTCTCTTTTTTCAACACTGTAGGTGTAAACCACAAGGTAAAATGGCAGGAGCACTCTTAATTACATGTGTCATTTTGTCAGCAGTTTACACATTTCTGACCAGTCAGGAAGGTTTCATTTGTTTTCCCCCTCCCCGAGGTGGGTAGCGCACAGCCGGACTCGGGCACCGCCAGCCCCACGGCCTCGCTCCTAACCTGGCCAGAAATCTCCTTTTTTAAACCCCTCTTCTCTCCACGCTTAATGTCAAAGCAGAAAACCTGCTAGAAAATTACACTCGGGGCGCTCTAACAGGACACAGGGCTGGAAGTGAGGGATCCTGGCTTCTACTTCCAGTTTTCCCCCTCTGGACTGAGTTCTTTATAAGGTGCAGATGCCAAACTCCCAAACACCCCGGCGGGAGCCGCGCAGCTCAGTGCCACCGAAGCGCTCTGACCCTGGGCGAGCCGCTTCGTATCTCTCTGCTGGGTTTTACACCGCTATAAAATGAGAACGATCATATTTGCTGACAGTACCTCACACTGCCAGCTCTCCCAATATAGTGGTATTTTCCTAGGAGCCATGTTTTTTTGGAATCGTGTAACTGCAGGACAATCACAGCCTTTTTTCCAGGACAAACAACTGCGTTTGTCACCTTTCTGCTCAGTCTGAAGAGATGGAAACACTGAAGCCTAAAGGCTTCCAAAAAAAAAATAAAAATGAAAGGGCAGCAAAAAAAGGCTCACAGATTTCGCTGAAAAAAAACCCCCTAGTATCAAAATTTTCAAGCTGACCATGTAATTTTGAGGGCTTGACTCAGATTTTGTTCTGCCTGTGGGGTGGATGGTATCTGCATGCCACAGGCATATTCCAAGAACTGACTAACACCTATAACTGGGCTTTGGGATGAAAAATAAAAGAGCTATGGGTCCTTTGGTAGAAACCAGCAAAACTCAACTCTGTGTCATTTCCAAAGTCAAAAATAAAAAATGAAGGCTTCGAGGGAAACGTTCAGAGGCAAGCTATTTCAGCCATGCAGAAGTGAAATCTCAACCCACCCAACTAGAATCGGTGGCAAAACTCCCGTTGGCTTGACTGAGGCCAAATTCAGATCAATTCCCGTGTTTAAGAGCGAAGCAGAGACATATGCATACAAATAGAATAAACACACTTGCAAATTCACTTCCCCTTCCAAATTATCTGCTGAGATACAGTTTCTCTACTAACTGTTAAATTTACCGCTATGTAAAAAAGGTACACTGCATGTAAAACCTGAGACCACGTAACCCGGTACTTGTGTGCTCCGAGCAAAAGAGAGAATATCCTTCCCTTCACCTCTCAGTGTTTATTACGTTGTCCAACTAATGATTTCTAATTTCATAAAAAACAGTAATAATTGCCCCCAACATCAAGCTACACTGATTTTTTTCCTCTTGCCCTCTTCTATTTCTCAAGATACTGGAAAGAATTACGAAGATAATATAGCATGCAAATTAAATTCTACAAAAGCCCAGCCAAAAGGCTGCTTTAAAAAGCAGCGGTATGCAAAGGCGAGGACAGCTCTGTCCTCTCAGCCTCCCCCAGGCTCACCCTGAAAACTTAAGCCCAACCCAAAATTCTTTTCTTGGCTGTGACTTAAAGGGAAGATTTATCTTCTGTTTTGTCAACCGAAAACAAAAGTTTCCATCTCGGTCATTTCATTATTTCTTCTCTCCAAACACACGCAGGTTAACTATCATACAACAAACCTCACTTAATCACATAAAAAAGTCACAGGATGGGTTTCAGTTGCAAGATACTGACTAGGGACACCCTAAATCTGTTTTCAGTCCAGTATTCAACTTTCAGCTCAACCTAACACACAACATTTACGTCCTTAAAAAAAAAATATATTTTTAGTATTGCCAAAACACACATGCACTTTTACTTTCTTGGGAGAAAAATGTGTCTCTTGATTTGTTTCCAATCTCTGTGCTCTTGCCAGCAACTAAAATGCTTGAAGAACCAAAATGAATAATCGTTAAGAGCATCAGCAATTAAAGCTGCAAATTTTAATCAATATATCTATTAATACAAAGATATATTTATCTTGGCCAGGAAAAATGTGCACATTTTCAAAATCCTAAGCATACCTGGCTTGTTTAAATTATTTGTTTCACAGACTCAAGGAAATCCAATGTCTATGGCAAATATATTATCAAACATGCTTTAGTCTTTTCTCACTTCCAGTAATTTTTCTGGGGCTAATATTTTTTATATTCTTTTCCCAACTGCTGGTTACTAAATCCATTCCTTAACTTTCAATTTTCTTTCGTTTGTGTCATCAGGCTGTGAAACCAGAGGTCACTGCCAAATATAAAGCACGGCAGTGTGAGATAGGCTCAAAATGTGAGTCATTGTGTATTTGGAGATTTATATTTTTTTTTCAGCTATCAGCAGAGCACATCTCCACCCCTGTGTCCAAGCTCTTATACACTAAATATCTCAAAATTTGCTAAAAGCAGGTCTCCAGGTAGAGTTACCAAGGTCAAGAGACCCCAAAGATGATCACTGGAGCCCAGTGTCATGTAAACGTTCCTGAAAGCACCGTGGCCACGGGATGCTGGGATGTGTTGAAGTACCACGGCTATTTGATCAGTGAATAAAGAAGGAATATTGAAAATTATCCACGAGGTGGTAAGAGATTAGCTACACTGCGTATCCTAGATTAATTTTCCACCTCTGTCTGTGGCAGTAGGGTTCATGTGACAAAGCCTGCCAGCCAGCATTGCAGTGCTGAGTCTGAGATGGAGGGAGCTCTTCTAGCCCCGCACGGGACCGCACCAGCCTCCAGTTCCCGGGCAGGCAAAGCCACGGAGCATCTTAACAAGGAAAACTAGCACACGGGGCAAATGGCATCCCTTCAGCCCCATTTCATGAAAACACAGCTCCCCAGTGCTTGTGTTTGGGACCTTGTCGCCAGTGCCCTCGCCAAGCACAGCAGATGTCAGCAATGCCTCCGGTATCCTTGTCATACATGAAGTCTGCTTGTCAGGAAAAAAACATGTAACTGCTAACCACTGTGGCTACTGAATGAGACATCTATATTTATAAACGAAGTGCAAAGATGACTCGGTTCATTATTTAAGCAAAGCTTCGAAAAACAGGCGCATTTCCACCATCCTCGACATTTATTCTATGTACTGCCAGCAACGGGCATTGCCTCGTCAGTGTGGCACTGTCCGACTTCAGAGGGGGTGGGGGATGCTTGTGTGGGTGCAGTTTCACTCAAAAATTCTACTTCCAGCACCACCGCTGCCTTTCAGCAACAGATTTTCATTGCAGGGATGTGCTCGGGGTCTGTTATATTCAAGAGGACTTCCAGTATGTTTAAGACTGCAGAAGCACCAGGAGTGAGGAGGGGAGAAAAAAAAAAAAAAAAAAAAAAGAACCGGGCAGTCATTTGAATCAGTGAGTGACAGGCTGGGCCAGCTCTCTGTATACATTAATAAATTAGAATTTTAATTGTGTCTCTGACTGCCGGAGCTGCTCTAGTACTTTAATACGTACCAACAATTGGCTATGTTATGGAATCCGCGATGTGGCCTTCACTGTTGACCTCTGCAACACAATTCCCAGTCTGACTACGGAAACTGTTTGGTTTGATCCTTTCAACTTATTTGAATCCTGACAAATAAGCTCACAGCTGAAAGGTCAACACAGTCATATTTCATCCTCTGGAGCTATTCTTAAGACATCTGCACAACAAAGCACTTCTTTTAGTACCTGACACTGGACCTAGCCAGCACAATCTCTCATTAAAAATGTCCCCAGTGGAAGAGTCTATTAAAAGGCATATGGATCAGCTATGGATTTACCAAATAAAATATTTTTGAAAGCATTAATGTAACGCTTTGGATTATGGTGCTCTACGCTGCCAATAAAACGTATATTTGCCCAATGACAAAATGCTTCATACTTTCCAAAAGAATAATAGCTCAGCTATAAAGCGCGAGGTGTTGTCCAGCAGCCTCAGCACGGGGGTGGGAGCCAGGAACTCATGAATCTTAATCCCACCTCTAAACCCAGTTCCCTCTGTGATCCTAAGCAAGACACTTAACCTGCTTCCCTCAGTTTCCCAGTCCAGAACTGGGATAATGCTACTTACTTATCAGACTTTCCTTCTGGGGATGTTTTGGAGATTAGTATTTGCAAAATGCTTTGAAGATGAAATCACTACACGAAAGCTAGAAATTGTCCACGCTGGGCCAAGGGCTGCAGCTAATAGCTATTCCTCGCTCAAGCACAACTCCTCTTGAAGTCCTCGTCAGCTTTATTTGGGTAAAGAACCGCAGGATCAGGTCCTCTCACTTTACCGTCAAGGCCTTTAGTGATGTTGGCTTTACCTTCCATATTCTACTACATATTTAAAGAATCTAGGATCCGTATTTTTGGAGGAAAATAATCTGAAGCACATATAAAAGGCAAGAGAAGCAGCAATGCTGTCAGGGAACTCATGGTGATAGTATATCAAAGTAAAAAAAAAAAAAATAGAAAGAGCAAAACAGACATGAGTTTGACAACGTGCTATGACAACAAGCAGAAAAAAAAAAAAAAAAAAAGAAAAAAAAAAACCCGGAAAGAATTTGGGGCTACAGAGGCTGAAGCATCAGATATAGAAGAACTAGATAAGATAAATGTCCCAGCTACAGGGCTTTGCGCGACTGCAGCTGAACTGCTGTGTTCAGTAACTTATTATCCAAAATACAGTGGCACGCTGCAATTGCAAAGAGAGCAATACTAAAAGCAATAACCAGCTGCAAACCAGCAAAGTGGTCAAGGGTCTAGAAGTGCCGGTTTACGAAATACCAAAATACATAAGGAACTAGATACATATAATTTGCCAAAACTGGCAAGTACATGTTAGTATCTCAGATGTTTGAGGAGTGTGAACATGAGGCAAGGCAAGGGACTGACTCAGTATTTATACAAGCAGTATTACTTGGAGCAAGAGGATGGAATTAAAGTGGAAAGTTCCTGAGCATGTGCTTTGTTATGGAAAACCATCTGAAGGAAAATAATAGTGGTCCCACCACCACTTGGGATTTCTAACACTAGAATAGAAAAAAAAAAAGGAATAAAAAAAAGGAGAAAATGTGACACATGACCTAATAGGTCTTTCTTGTTTTTAACTCCTGTGATTTATCCCACAAGACTAACAGAATGTACTCCAAAGCCGCCTATGTGTGCATACATCTTCTGTTTGGGAATGCTATATTGGTTTTAGCTTCCTGAATTCATAACAGCACAAAGCCCGGTAATATTTAGATTTTATTTCTGAAGATGTCCATAAATCAGCAGATAATAAAAGGGGAAAAAACGCACCGATGATATGATATCCTAGTATTTCCCAATATCCTTGACACAGCAAATCAACGGTTTGAGTGAACACAGACTACAAATGGAAGAGCAATCAAACAGAAATGTTAATGGAAATCTCCTATGCACACTGACACAATAACAAAAGCTATTCCATTTTGCCATGATCCAACCCTACCAGACACTAATAAAAGCAGACGCTTATGATTTGTAAGAAAGCCATGGGTGGGATTTTCAAGAGCACCTAGCACCAGTCCTCATGCCACTCACACCAACCACAGCTGCTCTGTGGACTTCACTAGAAGGAAGCTCCTGAAGGTCCCATCCCAACCTTCACAAGTAAGACACATTAATTCAGCTTTTACAAGCCCCAGCCCCTCATGCAGGCACACAGGCTCCCCTTACCTGCAGGGCTGGCTGTTTGTCATTCCTCTTCGGAGACTTTAATCCACCAACTTGTTGCTGCTGCTGCTGCTGCTGTTGCTGCTGCTGCTGCTGTTGCAGTAGAAGCTGCCGTGCCACCTGGAGAGCCTGCGTGGAAAGAGGTTTGGAAGTTGAGTTTACAGCAGGCAGGGCATGGGGAGCTACACACACGGCATGGGGTCAAGGCACCCCCTGGTCACCGGGTACTGCTCCACTCCCGAAGGACCTCCATCGAGGAAAGCGTTGGGTCCTGTGAAACAACCCAACTGAGCACGTGCACGCAACGGGGCGATATCCCACTGCTGCGTTTCCTATTTTGACTATGGGAACCATAGTCAAAAACCCTGCAGCAGCTGGTGTTCAGCTCCAGGATGGGAACCTTGAGTAACCAAAGGGATCGCGGTGGCCAGCACCGCACAGCTATTTTTACCCCAGCCTGGAGCAGCCCATAGTCCTCCTTGCTGCCGGGCAGGCTCATGCGCTAATGGCTTTTGGGCTCCTCTTCTCCAGTGGCTCAGGTCAGGTTTACAGAAGAGGGTGGTCATATATCACCATCTGCTGTCCTGAACGCCAGAGAAAGTCAGGGAACTTTCTGGAAGGCTACGGTGGAAGAGGAGAGCCAGCAGCAGGCAGAGCCAAGCCGAGTCCCAGAAGTACCATGATGAAGGTGGAGGAAGCTGTGAGGAGCTGGAATGAAAGCAGGAAAGAGCAGGGACAGCATCTCACCCTGCCACAATCACCAAGAGCTTGTGACGGAGCAGCAGCAGGGACTCGGACCGGACCGGGCAAAGCAGTGAACAGTGAGGCCTTACAGGATGGAGGGGCAAGAGCCATGATCCTGAAAGTGCAAGCAGAGCATCACGTGGTGGGGGATTATTACAAAATTCTGTGCAAAGCAAGGGACAAGCACCCCTGGACGCTGAAGCCAGTCGCTCTGCGAGTCCCGGTATCTCCATCAGGTGGGGAAAAGAAAGCAAGAGATGAGACAGGGGAGAAAGGACACGGAGCAAATCCCTGTCCTGGCTCCCTCCGGGCTCCCCAGCGAGGGGACTGCAAGGATGATCCCTGCGAGACAGGCTGTGGCACAGCCGAGGCTCTGCTGGCGAGGCCCGATCCCGCTGCTCCTGGAGGATTCACCGGCACCGGACTCGGGCCTTCTTGGTCTCCTTGGAGACGTTCAGTACATGTGTAGGTGGAAAAGTGGGAAGGCTGAAGACTTCATTAATGTAAAACAAGAAAAATAGTCCCTTTGCAAGATGCCTACATGGAAGGAGGGAAAAAGCCTTCCCCACTCCTACTGTGTATGCTCTCTGAGTGATTTAATTAATACCTATTTAATTAAGGAGTCAGATACGCTTCAGGTTTCACTTGCTTCTCCAAGTTGCAAAGTGTTTCATCTCAGCACAGAACTGCCAGGAAAGGTTTGACACCAAAGGCTGCAAACTCGCATCAGCCACCTCCCAGTAAAACCTTGTTATTTTATGGGCTAGACCCATCTTTTGACTTTTGAAGGGACATTCAGCAGCCCAAGGGGGGTGGTGAAGAGCCACCGCTGATGGCCAGCACACCAGGGCAAGCAGGGAGGAAAGACCTTACCAGGCTCTGGCAACGAGCCCTCCTTTCAATTTAATAACAAGTCTCCACTGGATCAGAAAAACTCTGTAAGGGTGGATGTGATTTCCAACAGAGCTTGGTGCAATGAAGGTAGAATCAGATTTTGCATTTCAAGCTGGTTGGAGCTCAGCGCACCCACAGCATCTCTGAAACAGCCCATGTCCCCGTGAGGGGTGTGAGGAGCTGCTGGGCACAGGCATGCACCAGGGCAGGCACACATCTGTGCTCCCCTCCACGCAACCACTCTGCCATCGGTTCAGCATCAAGAACCAGGAGACCCTACAGCCTACCAATTAATCCAATGCAACAAAGGAAACCTTTATGCAGAAAGTGCCAAGTACGGTTTAAAAAAAAAATGTTATTTTTATTGAATTAGCTTATTTAGCTGTTAAAGCATCTTCAAGGGTGGGCAGAGGCAGCAGAAATAAAGCCTACAAGACTTAAGGGGATGGGCAACAAATACTCACCTACTTAACAGGGGTGTTGTATGGCTTATTTAATTAATGAATACTTGTAAAGCACTCCGAGTTGCTCAGACAAGAAGCGCTATACAGTACAAGCGCAACATATTATTATATATTATTAAGACTGGCTCTGCAGAAGAATAATTCCAGGTAAATGTGCAATCAAATGATCATTTTAGTTCCCAGTAATTAGATTCAATAGGCCAAAAAAAACACAGAAGCCTTTCTTTAATCATACACTAAACAATCAGAACATCCCTAACCTTTCAAGCTACAGCCTTTTTGAATAAAACATCATCAACTTATAGATATTATTCCAAAAAGAACCAGTCACCATATGTGTTGTCTCTTTGAAATACAGTTGCTATAGCAGACCCTGCATGCATTTCATGTGATATGATCATATTCTATCCGTTCTGGCAGCTGAGAGGTTGCACAATTAAATCGGCTGCCAGAAATTTTTGAAGATTCCCAGAACAAGTAGCCGCGCAAGAAATGCCTGCTTGCTGCTCAAGCTGGCCACGAAGCCCTGTGCAGCTCGGGGGGGTGGCCACTGCCACCATGAGCCCTTCCCACAGCTGACCCCATGCCGATGCAGATCTCTGCCTTCGGGGTCAGGCTCGCAATGGCAAGGCTCAGATGGAGCGGAGCAAAGCAAAGCAAAGAGCTCTCTCTATCCCTGCTCCAGTCCCACCTGCACCGCACCCACATCCCCGCACACCCACCCTCGCGCAGGCTCTCCACTCCAGGTGACACCTCCACCACCGGCTCCGTGTCTGGCTGGCACTTGTCCTGGCGCTGAGACCCGGTGGGACCAGCGATGGGGACAGGGAGGGACCAGCACAGAGGGTGGAGCAGGGGTGGGAAGGAAAGGATTGAAAAGAATGAGAGTAACGAATGAGTTGGCTGGAGGGAGCATCACAGGTACAAGGAGCTGGGATGGACAGGAGCAGCAAAGGGAGAAACATGGAGGGGCAGGCACAGGTGAGCTGATGGCAAGCTGACAGCTCAGGGGATTGCAGCCTGAAATGGCATTTCCCATCTCTCTTCTCTCAAGATTTCGCTCTTCCGCTTATAAATAACTGACAGCAATAAAAGCTAAGCATCAGATGAGCTTGGGTTTAAGATGTGGAAGGTTGTTTATAGCTCAGATCTGGTTCTTACTGAACATCTGCATCAAGCAGTTACTGCGTCCTTGGTGGTATAGTGAACCCAGAGACCCCAAGTCCCTCTGCCTTCCTATGTTTCCCTGCTCAGCCTGTCCTCACTCCCACCTCCGACCAAGCACTACCCTGCCATTTCAAAGTCTCATCTGCACTCCTTACACATGACGGGATGTGCAGAGAAACGATGGCTAGCTCAGCCTGGGAAGCACCAGCCCTCCTTCCTCTTATATGCAAAATATTTCAAGCCCATTTGGAGTGCCTTCGTGAAATTAATTTGCTGATGTCGGTTCAAGCCCGGTGGACACCTGCCCTCATTACGCCGGCACGTCCCATTTAATCCAAGCCGACAAGCGCCGCACCTCTACCTCCTTCTCCGCTTCCATGCAGCCACCGCTCCCGCACGGAGCCCATCACTGGATGCTGGCATGGGAGCCCTGCTGAGGCTGCCGATGCTGCACAGTGCTCAAGCGAGGATAGACAGGGAAATTAATTTGAGAGTGAAGTCAGTCCCACAACCTTCATCAGCACGGAGATTCACAAGCAGGCCTGTACATTAATAAAGCTTCCTGTGGGAGTAGATGTTGCCTTTGATTTGCATGTGAATTCAATGCTAGTGAGAAGTGCCAGACTGTCAGACATGGAGACCAAAGTCTCTTATCTTTCCAAAAGCTTCTGTAGCAGTTTCCCCACATTTCCTTAATCATCTGCCTTGTCCTCAACTTACTGAACAGGCAGTAGAGAGTAAAGCTGGACTCAGTTCAACTCCTGCTGCTGCCAAGTCCTGAAACAAGGGTGCCAGGACTGTTTACTGCTAGCCAACAGCTCTGCTAACGTGGCCCTCTCCTCACGAGCAGGTGCTCTGACATCTCCAAACTCTTTTCACACATTTCTCCCCACTGCCATAGTTATGTCCTAAATCTCCACCATGTGCCTGCACTTCTGCAAGTGAACAATTGCTGGGGACTGCAGTGAACCAGCCCGCGTCTGTGCAGCCAGGCAGCTGCGTGGTCCAGCATGGGATGGGCAGGGGGAGACACCAAGAGCCCCCAAAACCACAGAGGTGCGTCAGATACCTGGGTTTGTGATTACCAGCAGCCGCGTTACGTGACACCTATCTGCGCTGCTCAAAGGGCCTGCAAGCCTGGACACAGCTGCTTGGGACAACCAGACCCAGATGCCAATCCTGGCCTCCAGCTGCTGATCACACAGCATCAGCAATCCTCCTCCTCTCTGCACAGCAACACAAATAGGAAATCTTCCCAGTTACTGAGGGAAAAGAAAGGAAAGCATCCCCTAGCAAGCACATCCTCTGAGTGCCATGGGTTTTGGTCACTATCAAGAGGGATTTGAAAGGACGACATCAGTATAAAGCTCACTACCAACCAAGTCATCTTGATTCTGCTCTGTGCTACGCTTAAATGCAAGATACAGTAAATGAACTCCCAAGCTATTTTCTTATCCATTAGGAAATCACCCAGAGATAAGGAGATTTTCCTGGCGTAAAACAGAGACCAGTAAAAAGGCAACTGCAATGCTGTACTTTAGAGACATTACACAAACTTGGGATGTTTGGGAGCCAACGCTGGGTGACACTTAACCCAGGAAAAAATTTAAAAGCACATTCAGTGACAGATGAATCAAGCCTGTTTCAAAGATGCCACAGAGTAAGTGGGAAGCCCCACTGAAAATCCCTCTCCCTGTGCTTAGGGAAGTGGCAACCGTTTAATGTTTCTCAACTAGTTAAGCACAGGACGGGGGGTGGGGGGAAGTATGCACTGGAGCTGACCAAGGCAATTTCATTGCAAGACAGACAGAATGTGACTTGTTTGCCCAGCTGTTGTTTGCCCAGAACATCCAGCACCGTTATCACCCAAGTTACTGCTGTAATTCAACATTTTCACGGAAGTGGCTCAATCTTTCGGTTTCACCATCCTCTTCAGGCAAGTTCTGCTCGAAGGGTAAAAAGGCAGCCCTGCCTCCGACTTCATGTGGCTAGACACTCCCGATTCGGGAAGGGGGCTGGGGAAAGGAAATGTGCTGGAAAAAAAAGAGGGTAGAACTTTAAAAATAGAAGTGCTGTTTAAATGCCATATACTTGCTTACAGTGTTAGTACATAAGGAAAACAGTAACAGGATCCAGTCCTATGGAGCCTCCTGCTAACTTGTTCCACCACTGCAGCCAGTACAACAAGGCAGCAACTCTCCAACTGTTTTTCCATCAGCCTATTTCTACTGAAGAAAAAGAGCTCAAGCTCCTCCCTTCCCATCTGCTCCAACCGATATTAATATCAATCAGCTATTAATGAAATATGGAGACCTACAGCTATAATGGGCCTGCCTCTAATGCCAGGAGAAGCCTCTTTGCGTGCCCAAGGTTTATCAGGCACGGAATGACAGATCCAAGGAATTGCAGGACGTATGGCAAGGTATGCACGCTGGAGGGTGAGGAGACAAGCCACAGACATGAGGATGCAAGACAAGCCGGCATCCTCTCTGACTGCCAACTCCCAGGGCAGTTGTGCAGTAATCAGCTGCCTCCAAAATGGGGAAGCATGCACACAGAAGTTGCAAGAAGGGCATACAACAAAACCCCATGTGTTTTTACAGATTCCTAAGGATTTTGGGCCTTTCCAGGTGGACAAAGCTGCCCATCAGGAAAGCAACTTGAGAAAGGAAGAAGGAAGTGTTCCCAGAAATCAGAGATGGTCCCACAGCCATCTGAAGTGTCCAAGCAGTAAATCTGGAAAGTGACTCGCCAGCCAACATCATCATCTGTCCGTTATTTCAGTTATGGTCATTAGAAAGCAAAACACAACACAACAACCAGAGAGAGATGAGACAGAAGATATTTTAAGGGCAAAATCTACTCTTGGAGAAAACATAATGCTACCCCAGGCCCAGACTCCAGCAGCGAGACCTTCTGCGTTGACCTCCGAGCAGCAACAGATAGCCGGATCCTTACACAGCTGAGATTGCTGCCAAGATTTCCCCACCGTGTTTTCGGCGAAGCATGGCTTTGTAGCAGCAGGCATGCAGCTCTCCCACCGTCCACTTTCCCCCCCCGATTTTTCAATGGCTTTAGGCACTAAGGGACTGCCTGGTCAGCAGCTAAAGGGGCCTCTCACAGCGGAGGCATGGCCCACCGCTCGGAAGGGTTTCTTGCTTCCATTTAGTCTCGCAAGACAAGTACCTTTGTTTCTCCCGGGTGGGACGAGGCGGGATTTACACTCAGCCAGCAATCTCTCTTCTTTCTCAGCTCCCATCTGTCCTCACACCCCGCTCCACTCCACAGCTGCTCCCAGCAGAGCGGCAAGATGCAGCTCACAAGCTCGGAAGCCTGGATGCACCCGAGCTTCAGAGCTGCTTCATGTCTCTCCCACTCCTGCCTCCTCTATCTCCTCTCCTGCGACACCCTCTTCTCCTGGAGCAGCAGATGTAGAGGAGCGGTGGTAGGAGGCAGACACATTGGAGGGGAGCCCTGCTGCAGCTCTCCTCCAACAGGCTGGGGAGCCGCACAACGTGTGGAAACCGGCGAGGAGCGGAGCAGTATGCAAAAAGGGAAAAAAATAAAAAATAGTGCAAAGCGACAGCAGTGGGTAGTGCTGTTCCTCTGGGAGGAACAGAACAGGGGGAGGTGAGATGAACCAACTAGAGAGAATAGGAAAGGAACCAAAATGAAGAGGAGGAATAAAATGTAGAAGATGCAAAAAAGAGAAGCAGATGTTCTTGCAGCACTTATTCCTTCTGACATTCGTACCCAGCTCTTTCATCTTCCTCCAGAACTGGGAAACAAGCTGCTACATGCTCCCTCCTCGTTCCCACCATTCTGACCCTATGCACCACACACCCAAATGAGCCAAGGCCAAGAGCCCCAGGACCGCTCCCAGCACCACAGCAGGGAAGCCTGAGGACAATTACAGGCAGGACACAGGGCTATGCTATGGGATCCCGCTAAAAGCCAACATAATCTGGTGAAGCCACCCTGCTGTCCAGCTTTCCCATCAGCCCTGGATGCAAATCACCCCCATCCCCATCTCATCCACTATTTTCCTTGTTTCATTAAATAATCCCCCTCCCTCTACTCTGTACCCAGCTCCACTCCACAGGTGCGACAGCAGAGGGATGCTGCGAGCCAGAGAAGATGCCGCTGGTTGCCTGTACCCAGCGACTTGCTCAGCTGCAGCTCCTCTGCAAGGCTGTCTCCATCCAAGGGGCTACCAGCCAGCTCGTCAAAGAAGAGAGCTTCAACAGCAATCTTTACTTGAATAAAATGATCAGCTGGCCCTGAAGGCTTCGCTTAGACATAGCGGACTGAGCTAGCCAAGTGACTAATGGGCGATTCCCATGCTGGAAAAAGCGAAGGGACCTGGAGGTCCACATGTACAAACTCCGGCTCACATCCTGTCCCTGATGTGACGGGGCAGGCTTGGAGCAAGGGAGCTGGCAACGTGCCTCATGCTGAAGCATCTCCTAGAATAGTTCAGTCATAAGGAAAGAAGATGAGTCTTTATTTTTCTTCCAGCAGGCTTAGATTCTTTCCTCTGGAATAGATCCTGGCTACCAGTTGAGGAGATCCCCTCCAGAAAAAGGCACTGGAAACAGAAATCCTTTCTTCCAAACCCACAGGGTGGAGTTGCCTGCGCCCCAGCGCTGCTGCGTTTCGTCCTCGTGGGTGCTGAGGTTACTTCTGCTGGCAGGAGGACGAGCAGACTGGATGCTCCTGCCCCACACCACCCTGCAGCCCATCCCACAGCCAGCAAGGTCCCTGCCCGCTATCCCACCTCTGCAGCAGCAGGGACCCAGCCCCACACAGGGGGACAACAGGGATGTGCCACCCAAACACCTGATTTTAACTTTGCAATTTATTCATTAATTCCATCAACCTTGGGGGGGAAAGGTGGCCGAGGTATTTTCTTCAAATGCTCAGACACAAGCGGGATGGAATGGAGAGGGGGAAAGCAGCAAGAGGCAGCAGGGTAAGAGGTTGGACACCAGAAACCTGCAAACCCCGAACCAGCCGCAGCAGTGACAGCAGCTACAAAAATCCCGTTCTTGAGGCACAAATGAAATCCTCAGGTGGTTACACTGTAAAAACACCTTCTGTCCCCTCTTTAAAAAGAGAGTCACAGTCAAGACTCATCGAAACCGTTTTAAAAGCATCTGGCAAAAAGTTCCCAAACATTAAAAATGGCTCTCTTTATTTTGGCATGTCAAGATTCACAGCATGTAGCGGTCTGTACCAGCAAGAAAGGAGGGATGGGCCAACACATCCTGGTAAAATGAGAAAGGATACAAATCTTGGCTCCCTGCGCAAACTGAACCAGAACTGAACTATGTCTGAGTGATGAAAAAAAATCTTATGGGATTTCCAGCTCGTTTCTGTAGGCTTGAGATCAGATCCTGAACTACTGTGTTTATCCAAAAGTGAACCAGACCTTTGAATATTTGGAGGACTATTCACTGCTGCACCGCGTTTTTCTTGGATGTCAAAAGCACGGGAAGTTCTCATATTTTTTAACAGAGAGGAGGGATAAGGTGGGGGGAGAAGGAAGAGTGTCTTTTTGTTGCTAAAACATAAATAGTATATTGCATACAGCTGCTTGCGCGCTTCCCTGTGTGGTCAACAAAAGAGGGAACATATTTTAGGCTTGTTTTCCAAAACACTGTATGACAAACTTGTATGCAGAGGCTGATGAAATAAAGCCCCTGATGCGGACATCTCGCCCTCGGATGCTCGCTGCTGTTGGGTGAATGAAGGAAGCAAAATGTTGTGACAGCCCAAAACACGGGACACTAAAGCTGCAAATCGCATCTCTGTACTTCAAGCCTATGGCACAAAATAATTTAGAACAGCTTCCAAAAACATTAATTTTAAAAGATTCTGGTAAAGCAAAAAATAGGCGAGGTTCAGATGGAGGCGACAAAAATGATTAGAGGCCTCGACAGATAGGAGGAAAGATTGATAAGGGTGGGAGTGTTTAGTTTAGCGAGAGATGAGTAAGAGGAGAAATGATAAAAGTACACAAATTGTGACTCGGCCTGAGAAGGTACATCTGGTGTTATTTGCCATTTCTCACAACGCAAGAGAAAGGGGACATTGAATAAAGTCAGGAAGCAACAACTACAAAAAAAAAAAAAAAAAAAAAAAGCAGATAAAGGGATATTTTTTTTCTTTCTTAATACACAACTCATAATTACTCTCTGGAACTTACTGTCACAAGATATCACCAGTGCCAAGAGCATGGGGAAGATGCAAAGAAAGGATTAGACACTTGCACAGATAGTAATGAGAGCATTTACAGCCACCTTTGAAAAGATAAAAATATAAATCAGGGTACAAATGTTTATGCTTCAGGGCACGAGCCAACCTTTTATCGCTGGAAGCTAGGAGGAAACTTTCCCCCATGGACACGTCCTCTAACTGTCCTTCACGGGCTTCTGCCCAAGGGCTACAGCCAGCGCTGGGGAGACCCCGTGTCTGACGGGACACAACCCTTCCTGGCCCTCTGCCTTCTCAGGTACCTCTGTCCCACACTGCTGACTCCGAATCCCATTCCCCATCCCATCCCAACCCTTGGGGAGCCACCAGTCACAGGGTGGCTGGCCACATCCCCCTGCCCACGTCACCTGGCCCCAAGCCGCTCATTTCCTCTTTCTTCTTCGCATCACGTTTAAGTTTCAGGTCCTTATTTCGCCAGCCCTTCCCCTCCCTGGTATTTTGATCACCATTTTTTCCTCCCTCAAAACCAAACCCACAGCTTCGGCCCCTGCCACCCATGTGGGCTCCCCACTGAGCGCTGACTTCGCCCCCACCCCGGCACCACCAGCCATCACACACTTGAACGCAACTTCAAGATGTCAGGCAAATTTTCCCTTTTTTTGATCTGAAGCCATTCCGTCAAGGGAACCTACGTCCCCGAGGAGGAGGAGGACCCTCCGCCGATACGGCACCTGCGGGGCAGCGGCAGTCAGGGGCTATTACGGCCTGTGGAGCTCATCCACGCGCTGGAACTGACATGCGATTCGGGGAGACAAAGAGAGATTCTGAAAGCAAGTCAGTCTATTAAATTTATACCTACCTGCACAATGTGAAACAAACCACATCTCGGTTTCCTTTCATGTGCATGACAGTCTTAACTTGTTTCTTTTAATCCCATAAAAGCAGCTAAAGCATGCAACATGCTTCCCAGAGATGAGGCAAACCTGTATTTTACTTCCTGACAGTGATTTAGTTTATAGGGTGGGGTTTTTTTTCAGGGAAGATAATGAGCATTGTCCTAGGCTGGTATTACAAAGGAAATACTACAGGCTACATGCTAGACACCTGGCATTTAAAAAAGACTCACATAAACTGACACCCCCTGTAACGGACCAGCTACAGCTGCAACCCCTCGCACTGCACAGACACCAGGATGGGCGGCAGAAAGATCCCAGCAGCACTCTGCAAGGCTTTCGACAAAAGTCAGCGCCCTTCTGCAAGTTCAAAGTGCCTCTCATCTAGCCAGCCTTACCCCAAGCAGGACTGGGGAGAGGACCAGGGATGTGCTGAGGCAGAAAGGACTATGTAATAAATCCAGCAAATCCAAAGGGGTGAAGCAGTAATCCATGGAAATGTTCCACACAAGAGGGGGTTTTAAGTGCCTTTAATTCCCAGCTGCAAACCCAGTAAGCTGCCAGAAGGCGGAGACCACCGAACACAAAGGGTTAACAGCCTTGCTAAAGAAAATTATACACATAATTTCCTTTTATCATAAAACAATACGTTTATTATTTTCTGTGTATCTGTTAAAGGGCACGGCCTTCTGAGTGGAAAACAAAACAGAGCTCGGTCACATGTTTATTTGCTTCAGCTACTCCCTTTCCCTTCTGATAAATAATCAAACATGCCATCCAGAAAAAACAAAACCAGTGAGCTGGGAAATTTGATGGTCATCAAATAGACTAAGATACCAAGAAAAGCAGCCCACTGTTCCCACAGTGAGTTTTCTGCCCCACACCTACACTAACATCTGAGTAAATAACTTCAGTCACTCTTTCCATTTTCCCCATGCAATTACTCCTACTGTTAAACAAATTGTCCTTAAGGCAGTTGCAAACACCATTTTTTTTTTCCTCTGCAAAGTAGAACAACTTCTGAACATTAAAAAGCCAGACCAGCAATATATTTTAAAAATATGTTTGTTGTACTTGCGGTTTGGCTGAACACACAGCTTGATTTCTCTCTCTCTCGCTCTCTTTTCTAGGAAGATGGGGGTTTACCGTTTAAAATTTTAAAGTGTATTTGGATCTCAGAGAGGCAGGAAAAACCTCGAGGAGGATGGGTTTTCGCCATAGGGCAAACAGCGTATTTTCCATTTTCTCTCATGTGTCACACTGTATGAGCACTACGAATATTTACCAAAAAGAAGTTACCTGCTATTTCAGCGGACTTTTGAGGACAGGAGAAACAACCGAGAAATATCAAGTAGTATTTTAAGTCACTTGAACAGAGAGGGAAAAACCCAGCATACGTGTCGCAACACGGATTACCCAGAGGATCTACACTATCTTCCAACAACCCCTGAAGACCATTCATACAACAATCATTAATACTGAAAAACTGCAGAGAAAATCCCTCACGTGAGAAGTTAACAACCATTACCCGGCATGAGCACGCTTTCCCTTTCCTTTTGTAGTACCACAGGTCTAAACAATAGTAATATGAATGAGATAATAGCCATGCTTGTCTCAGCAGCCTGATTTTTATTAGCATGAAATCGGTACAAATATTAGCAAGGCTGGTTCGCAAGCAATGCCAGAGCCACGACGCAAACAATCTGCAGAAAACAAAAAGAGCTTGCACCTCTCTCTTTCACTGCCCAGAACAGCAGCCACATTTCCTTTTTTCTTTTTTTTTTTTTTTTTGGGGGGGGGGGGTTGGTTTTTGGGGTTTTTGTTGCCACTTCTGCAAGCACGAGTAGCAGCTGCAAGCACCCAGCAAGCAGCGGGGACGCTGACGCACGGCTGCTCCCACTCCAGAGGGACGTCGCAAGGCGACGGGTGCCCCAAAAGAGGACTTAGTCCTCAGCACGGTTCCCCGAAGCCATGCCAAAAAACCCACCCTTGTTGTCAACACCGCAGTAAACAACCTGAACCGGCTTCTTTTGCTTTAAACCTCAGCAATTCCCCTCTCCTATGCTGCCAAGCTGCCCGCACAAGGCAGCAAGTTAAAAGTTCAGCCCTGCCTGCACAATCCTCTTCTCTGAGCGCTCACAGAGAAAATGAAGAGTTTAACAGAGTAAGCTCTTACTGTCTGCCTTTAGATTTCCGTCTTCGCGCTGGAGATGTGTTTCTGGCTGTTTCTGTGAAGCGGGGGCTGAAGAATGGTAAAAAGATGTTCGAATAAACAGGAAGTGCTGTGCAGCCGGAGCGCAGGCTGGAGGGAGACGGCGCTGGAGCACTGCCCTTCGCCGGCAGCCACCGGGTCTCTGCCTCCACAGTAGCAACCTCTGCTTTTACTAAATGACAAAGAAACCGCAAAGCATTCCTTCCCTAATTCTTCCCTTGCCAAGTGGCGAGATCGGCTGGAGCTCGCAGGTAATCTCAAAGTTGGGGTTAGCACTACACCAGGCGCAAAAATCTAGCGAGCCTGCATTATTACATTCCCCCCGCCTGTAAGCAGAAACATGCAGAACTAATTATGTCCCCAACTAGACCAAACAGCGGCAAAAAAAGCACACCTCGCTGCTGCATCTAGGCAAATTCATATTTGCACATAAGTTCAGCCAAGCTTGACTTCCCTACCCTCTCTAGTGCTGTAACTTGCTCTTAAAACCGGCTGGCGAGGCTGGCCAGGCTTCAGAGCTATTTTCTCTAACTGCGTGAATTGAAATATAAACAACCACCCAAAAAATGCAACTTGTCTCGGGCGCAGAACTTGCATCCAGCATCTCCAAAAGCGTGCCTTTAGCATTCAGACAGATGCTTTCCCTCCTTCATCGCCTCCTTCCCCTCCCTAAAACAAACTACCTATTTAACTCAAGATGACTAACTAACCGTCTCCCCACCCAATTATCAAAGCCCTGTCTTCTGTCATATTGGTGACATGACGCAGATATTGTCAAGAAAAAGTAAACTGGGGCTGGCACTCGAAGGCAGCTTGTGAAGAGATGAGCAGTTGAACAGCCATATTCAATAAAAAAGAGGAACAGGATTCCTTTAGAAAATGTATTGCTGTTGTGGCAACGTGCTGCTGCCGCTGAAGGGACTGATTTGTTATTTAGCATGTAGTCTTGGACTGTCTGTCATTCTGGGTGCTAATGCTCTGCTAAAATAACTCATTGGGAGCTGTCAGTGGGATGTTTACATAGGCCCCCAATCTTTTCTTCATACAAGGAAATTTTTTACTGGAATTCATCTTCTTTTGATCTCACATTCAAAGCAACAGCAGCTTGATAGACATGCAAGTCTGAAAGCAAATCCAGACGCTGAAGATAAACCGCCAGAGTATGACAGGCAGGAGCATCTAAAGCTTATAAAAATGAAGAGAACAGCATGTCGTCTGAGTATTACAATAGCAGAAATCAAGAGACATATTAGGTGGAACTGATCAGCCACAAAAACAGTTCAAAAGGCAGATCATAGAAACAGAAGACTAAGCTAAAAAAAAAAAAATAAATTGGAAAGATCTGCTTTACAGAGGCATCACCTCCTTTCCGAGTACCACAGCGTTTCCGCTCCAGCATGTAAACTTAAGGGGAAAAAAAGAGGAGGGCTTGTGCTGCCTCTACTAACTCAGCAGTTCTTACCTTCAACTCACCAATTAATTTGCCGAGTGTACGTTTCAATTACATGCTATTCAAAATGACATAAAAACAGGACACCGTGCCACTCGCCTCTAGCCCAGCCCTCCAGAACACCACCGGGATGGGGACGCTGTGCCTCCTTGTTAGGAAACAGGGGAGTCGCATCCCCCCCACGGCACAAGAGGGGCCCTGGCCCCAGCCCCTGCCACCATTTTAGCCCCTATGCCTTTGAAAGGGCTGAGCCTTGGGATGCTCTTGAGCTCTGCCTCTCCCACCGGTGCAGAAATATTAGTTCAGAAGGTAATTTTATTTAAATTGAATTACGCATGCCGCGGAGTCCACAGCAACGTTACCGAAGACGACACTTGCCGGGAAACAATTGCTGAAACTTTCTCTAGAAACCCATACATTTTTAATTTTTCTTCCCCAAATAAGCTTCTTATTCTAATTGAAGTCAGCAAATATAATGAAAAAGTAATTCTCAAACAATTTTGTACTTAGAGCTGTTTGTTAACAAACACTGAACGAGCAGCAGTGTTAGGTTAAAGGGCAGCAGGATTCCACATTATAATTTAGCCTGCGGTTATTTCTGATTAAGAACACCCTCCGGGACAGCAAAGCAAGATCTTCTTTTGCAGCAGGCATAGCTTTTAAAATTAGCCTCTTCTCCATAATAAAACCAACAGGAAAACTGTAGATTTAAAACTGTATTAACCAATTTGAAGTGATGCAATCAGTTTGTGTCTTGCTTTCTGCAAAACACATCCCCTGTCTCAGCCAAGTTACAAATGTAAAAATGCCTCCTGGATTCTGAAACTGTTGTAAGAAAGTCACCTTCTGTCATGCTTATGTAGCTATCTAATGTGCTAAAGGCTGATTATTTATCTTTAAACTGTACTAGTTTAATCTTTTAAGGTCACCACTAATCTGCTCCAACCTTTTAAAAAATAGCAGCTTTCAAGACTTACTGCTGGAATCACTAAACTCGGCACTGAATGTCATCGTAACGGATACATTAGCCAGAATGAGTGCAGTTTTACAACGTAAACACCAAATATAAATCCCCACCTAAATGGGAAGAAAAATATGATCTCCATGCCAGGAGAAATGTCAGTAAATAAGACCAACGCCGTATTATTTCACACAAATACCGTTCCAAATCACGTTGCTGTTTCTCTCTCCTGCCCCTCCCTTCCCAGTGCAAAACAGGCAAAACTTGGATATAATTTAAAGGCTCATTAGGTGCTTTTTCTTTATCGTTTCCCTCTCGCAGCGGCGAGTCCTCATGCCCGCTGCAAAGCCTCGTGACCACATTTGGAAGTCGCTCGAAGTCCAAAACCCCCCTCGCTGGTTATTTGCCTGCGTGTGCTGCACAGCGGCCCTTCCACAGTCGCCTTTTCCCTTTTCCCCTAGACTTCTGCTGGACTTGAATGTCACAGTAGACCTTGAATGTGAAATGGCTTCAAGCTAATTGCTTTAATTGCTTGAAGATGTGCAGGCAGGTGAAACCCGATCCCCTTGGCCATTGTAGAGACCAGGAACAACACAGGAATGTTTACATAGTGGTTTGAGTTTAATAGACAGTAGAGCTGAGTTTCAGACAGCTAGCAAAAACACAGCTAATAGGTGACCTCTTAATGTAGTCCTCCTTTTTAAAAACAAAATACAATTTCATTTTATACAAGGCAATGTCCCTAAATGCCAAGGTTATCTGCTTGACTTTTTGAGTGAGCATGCACTGCGTTGCACCTGACATTTATACCAGAAACTCTATCCTGAATGCATTTCCCTCCACCTTAAAACAAAAAGCACTTTATATGTCAGTCACCTTACAAACAGATCAGAGCTGGATGGGATTTCCTAGTAAGTGCAGTCATTTTAATTTAAAATTGAGTGGTTTTCACCACTGTCATACTCCTTTTGCCCCAAAAACATATGGCCAAGGATGTAACCTGAAACACCCTCCTCGCTGCATCCCTGCATCCCTCACCTGGACACTCCCACCCTCCAGAGGCCACCGGTGTAAGCCCTCAGTGGGGTCTTCTGGAAAGGCAAGTATGACTTTTAATGACTTTCACCACTTTTCCAGAGCTTCCAGTACATTTGTTACACACTGTGAAGATACAGACTGGCTGCAACGTGCTTTTGCAAAGGCGGATCTTGGTTTCATGGACGGCACAAACTCGGCAGCAATTCCTCAGGCAAAACTCCTCCCCCCAGAGAACTGCAGCATCTGGGGTCACCGAGAACCAGGCTTGCTTTCCAAGAACCATGAGGTAAGTAAAACACACCTGAAACCAGCCGAAGACCAGGCAGCCGGTATAGCACAAGCGTAGAAATCCAAGCAGAAAGAGCAATTTTGGCAGCAGCAGTAGCATAAAGGTATTTAGTGTTGGTCTAGTCCAAAAACCAAACACTGAACACAGGTAACACTGAACAGTCGCTGCCCTGGTGCAGGCCCACAAAATTTTGTCACCAATCCTAAAACACAGTTAGCATCGCTTGCGTTGAGTGAGTATCAGCAGGGAAATGACATGTATTACCTCCCAGAGAAAGAGGAACAAAAAATCCAGCATTTCTGTAGGATGGTAAAAGGGAAGGCAATCTGAGGAACAAGACTGGAAAAGCACAAATGCACAGAGGCAGAGGAGGGGAGGCCAAAGTAGTGTGTCGTTAGTTCCAACCAGAAAGGAAAACAAGCCCCAAGCCCACAGCCCTGCAAGTAAAGGGCATTTCCAGTCTGATCTTCGCAGTTCTGCTCAGAAAGTTTCAAATTCTCTAGTACCTTAATGCTGAAACTCCCACCCCCCAGGCAGAAGCAAACAGCAGCGGGAGGAAGGCTGCTCCAGCCACTCCTGGATGCAACCCTGGTTTGCAGGAAGACAATAGGCGCTGGTTGCTGTGTTCTACCTTGCTTGTTACTCCCAATCCTCAGAAGCAAATGAGTAACTGATCTTAAATAATACAGAACAAAGGGAACAATAGGAGCTAGAAAGCAAGCCGGGATACTTGGGAACATGCCTCTTTCTGTTGAGACACAATCTCGCTCGCACACACACACATATGCACTGAGTTATTGTCCCGTGTCCCCCCACATCACCTCCAAAAAGCTCAAATTCCAGCAACTGTGGGGTTTTAATAGATTTTTTCGGTCACACACACACACCCCCTCCCTCCAAAAAAAGAGGAAAGGGAAAAAAAAAAGTTCAGAATAGAAAAAAAAACCCAACAGTGTCAATTTAAAGATTTAGTATAAACTAGTTCAAGCCTGTGGGAGGAACACTAAGTGGAAAAAGTAAACACGGTCCCCCCAAGTAGTTCCCCTGGAAGCGGAGCAGGCAGCCAGTGCCTGGTACCGCGGCTGCCCCGCGCCGGGGGAGGTCAGCCCAGCTATGCTAAACTGACAGGTTCAGTTTACAGCAGGCCAGCACTTTGTTTGGATATACTGGCCTTGCTCACCGCCAGCTTAACAACAGATGGCTAGAAAACTTTCATTATGTTGCAGAGGGTTGAACTGCAAACAATCGGGGAAAACTGTGAAGAGTTTAACTCTCTGCGAGCCGAGCGGGGAAGCGCTCGCCTCGCCAGGCAGCCTCCCGCGCCCGCCCTGGGCATGTGCGCCTTTAAATTAATTAAAGCGGGATGGGATGATTAATCATACCTGCACGCGGTCCTGGGGATGCTTAAAAAAAAAAAAAAAAAAAAGAATCTGCGATTTGACAAGGTCATTTCAATAAAAGTAGCATTCCAGCAGAAAATGGACTTTGACAGATTGCAAAGCTGATTTTAAACCTTCCTCATGCCTGTGGCTTCAGGAAAGTTATAAAAAGTTTCCGCAATAATCCTCCAATCGGGGTTTATCAAAAGCTTTCCGAAGAGTGTTCTTCCATCTCCAGAAACAGAGCCTCCGTCCCTCAAATTCCCACTTCAAACTTTCACACTTGACGGCAAGAGAAGGCTGCCAAATAATCTAACGTGTGGATCTGAATATGATTTATCCAAATCTGTGTATAATTTAAATATTCATCTAATTGATTCGATTCATATGCACCCTAATATCTTTTAACGCTCTAAGGCAGGTTATAAACGCACCTTCCGAGGTTTAATTCAATTGACAATCTTATATACATCTCATCACCGAAAACGCATTATTTTATATTATTCAAGAAATGAACAGATCTGTTTTCCACAAATGTATTTTAAAAGCGACTCTTTCCTGTTATTGAAAGAAAATTGTGTTTATTACTCCTTTAGCATAGTGTAAACTCATAAACGTCAACAGAGAGTACAAGGAAAACTGTCAACTAAATATTGTTTCCTTCATGAGCTGCTCTTCCAAGTCAATTACGCCTTTCAACTTCTGGGGCATTGTATGATAAACTGGCAGTAAAAATCATTCACATTAATATACCATGGTGCCTTGCCTGCAAAAGGTAATTAAAGAAGTAAATGACTCATAAGAATAGACATATTAGCTGCAAAATGAAAGGCAACTGAGCTGCCACATGAAAATATGTACCATTAAGATACTGCATTTTCATATTCCTGTAATCAGCTTCAGTAGACTAATGCTTATTTAATCCAGTTCTCTGCTAAGTCCATCAACAACTGTTTTTTGCTGTTTTCTCCTTGACTGAACATTATGTGTGCAGGTTTGGAATAAATACTGCAATAAGATTTTTGCATAGTCAATTGAAGAACAGGTTTTTTATCTTTTAAAAACTATTTTTCTTTCACACCAAGAGGAATACAGCAGAAAAGGATGTCAAGAAAACCCCCATTTTCTGGGGTTCTTTCAGTATTGATAGGCTTTGAGTGAAATATATACCCCATTCTAGCATGCACCATTTTGATTCGTGAAACTATTAGCAGGAAAACCAAGCCTAACGACTCCATCTTCCAACTTTCCTATCTTTCATGTAGGAAACACTTTGCCTTATTAAGGCACATTTTCATTAGGGTTAGAAAAATGAGACTGGTTTTCTCTTTCTTAAGTCTTTGAGGCAAGGTGGGGCAAAGAGAGGAGCAGGCACCGCTGGGTTTGTGGAGGAGATGGAGTTACAGGCTGGGGAGACCAAGGGGCATCACCCCCCAGCGACGTACATCCCACAGCCCACCCTCCTCAGCCCTCAGGTTTTGAAAGCTTCAAGATGCCAAAAGACCCAAACTCCAAACCCACACAAACACCATTCTGGCATTCCACCCCGGCAGCTGGACCGCCAAGCTCAGCACCAACACGCTCCTGAATTTTTGGAACAGCCTTTGCTGGGAGCTCACCCTGCCTTCGGGCAATGCGTGGCGCACATCTCTGACCACCCCTGCTCTGTGGCCATTGCATAAATCCAAGCCTTTGGGTAAAGGGTGTTAGGTTTAACTTCCCAAATCAGTCCTCCTCCTCCCAAGCGGATAGCAGGGAGATGGAAAAATTCAGAGAACAAAGTGCATTTGTCTCCATCCTCCAAAATAACACCCCGCAAAATACTCAAACTTTTATAACTCATCCTGTTCGTGAGCAGTAATTAAAATATTCTTTTCATCACGGTAATAGCTCTGTAAGGCCAAGATCCAAACTGCTTTTGACTGCACAGCTACCACAATTATTTCATCGTCTAAAGTATGGGGTGGAGTTAGCTCCAGTACCTCAGCTATCACTATGGTGCGACTGTTGACAAATGCTGACTTTTCTAAATGGCAGATGCTGTGTATGTACCATCCATCCTTTATTTATTGTGCTCGACAGAGGTTTATCCTTGCAAAAAGAGATCTTTCAATAAAAAACTTCACACAATGCTTCGCAACCTGCAATATACGTTGCTTATTTATCACTATCACTGCAAAATAGTGTAAGACTGAAAATGTAGGATCAATCATTATTTAAACTGTATTATTGCTTCTCCATTTGAGCAGACATCACTTTGTACCCACAATTAATGAGCTCTAGTCCTTTTTCTAATTAAGGAACAAAGGTTCTTGTGTGCAGAGTATAGAGTGACACTGTCTAGAGAACACACATTTAAATAGAAGAGAATCCTTCTAATTACCTTACAATAGGATTTTTCATATCCAGGAACATAATAGGATCAAGAAATAAGAGCATTTCCAACAACATTTACAAATAAGTCATTGCAAAACACTGTTAAAAGGTAATAATGCATCCCTAAAAATAATGGGACCTTATGGAGACTAGTGTCTAACACTTCCATATTGATATAATTAATCTGTGAGCATTGATACAGGGGAAAACGCAATACAGAAATTATTTTACATATGTGCATACGTAGAGAGAAATCTGAAAAAAAAAAAAAAAGAGGAAGGAGTTGGGTATTAGAGCATAAAATACTTTAGACTCACACAGATTAAGATCCAAACACATAATTAAGAAAGTCAGAAAGGTAACCTCGCTTTATCCAGTAATTAGGGCTGTTAGAAATAGGATACTGTCTCTTAAAAGTGTTACAAATATATCGCACTACTAAATAACCTGCAGTGCTGGGAAAGTATACTTGCTATCAAGGGCAAAGCTGCTATACACTGAGGTAACAGTAAATGACAGACTGTTGTTCAAGTCCATTAGCTGCTATGTGATAGGAGCACATTCACTAGCACACGACCTGTGAAAAATCTTAGATCTCTTTAAATCTTTGAATTGGATTGCTGCATTAATTCTTAAGAACTGCAATCCTTCAACCAAGTCAAATTACCCTCATTAACAGGGGAAAAACTGCCTCTGCAATAAGTTAAAAAAAAAAGATATTTATTACCTATAATCACTTTCACGTACTTCACCTGGAAGTGTGACAAACTGGGACAACAACTTCAGAGGCTGGCACCAGTTCAGGTGCTGGTGGGGATGGGACAGAGGGGAACACGCGCACCCTGCACACATAGCCGTCTGCGCCTGTGCGTGCGCCTTCCTGCACCCACATCCAGTGTAAATCAATGTGCTTCTTGGGGAAAAACCTCAATGAATGTTCTAAGAAAAGAAAAATCACTAAGAATAAGCGCAGGCACTGAAGCGATCTGTGTGTGTGCCACTGAAATAACCGCAAAAGAGGAGGGGAAATTCTTCAGTTATTCAAGGCTTGATTAGAACACTACTTCATAATTAGGCATGTTACAAGTATTGTCATCAACCAGAAAATTCATGTACTAACTAAAAGGTCTCAGAAGCTGGCTCAAGCCTTCTATTCATTAACAACATCTGCTATTAATGTTTAACCCTCATAAACATGCACAAAACGTTCAGCATTCAACAAAGATTAAAAATAAATATTTTGTTGTTCTATTTTATCCGCATGGTGATCTGTGCAGTTCTGCGACTATCAGGAATCACTAAAACGGCCATTGAGATAGCAGACAAATATTTGGTCTTTGTTGGAAAGAAGATATTTCTTTCTCCAGTCACTGCTTCTCTGCACTTCAGATGTTATAGCTTCCGAGCCAGGCCAGTGCAGCACAATAAACAGCAACGCAGACATACACATACACCTATACGACGGTATGAATCATTTATTTTAAAGATGAAACTCCCTGGAACAATTTTCAGGCCGAGTGTTTCAAAGGACCCTCTCTTTAAATTTTTTCTAATTTAAAAAATGAGAGTTCCTGGGACGAAAGACTCGCTGCGAAGCAGGGAGCTGAGCAAGTCCAGGATCCAGAAATGAGAAACAGAGCGTCTCACCCTCATTTCACTGCTGTGAGTCCAGATGACAGCCCCGATCTCGCAGTCAGATCCTAATGGGCAGATCTTTGGAAGAGTCTTTGGCAAGACTCATTTCCACCATTGTGGTTTTAATGTAAGCGCAGCAATCTGCTTGTGCAGGCTCACTTGCAGCGCGGAGACAGAGCTAAGCGGTGAGCTGACCCGACCCTCTAATGACTCCTGGAAACGCATCAGGACATCCCCCATCCCCATCCCTCCTCCCGCGGAGGGGTGTTGGTGGCACATGTCCCTGCTGTCCCCACCTCGGCTCGCAGGGGCGGCCCTGGCAGGTCCCACAGCTCCTTGCCTGCTCCCCCTTGCCCGCGCCCACCCTGCCACCGCAGCTGTGCAGCCGACCCGACCCCCACACCCCCGCGGAGCCCGCGGTACCAGCGTCGGGCGGAAGATCCAGCCCGTGCTCCTCATGACCATAACGTTTTCAACTTGCAGCAACGCCAAGCTACAAACCAAGCCACAAAAGTAATGAAAAATACAGCTCTTTTTGTCTTCAAACATGACATTCATGGTGGATTCACTGTCTGCATGTTGCAGCACGCTCTATTCTTAGCACCGTGCCTTTTAAAGTTAGGCCCATTATTTTCTACGGTGTATCAAGATCAGTATGTATAACATATGCCATATTGTTGACACTTCCCTGGATGTACTGCATGCCATATGCCTAAAGCACTAAAAGGGGTGATGAACAGAGTGGCAATACTGAAAGGAGAACAAGATACACTGAGCATGTTGAATGAATTCAGTTATATAATTCAGCCAATAAGGGTTTCCATACATTTAACAATCTCCTTCCCCTCCCCCCTTCCCTTTTTTTTTTTTTTTTTATTCCTCTCTTGTATAAAAATGAATTTAACAACTTACCAGCATGAAAAGTTAACACGCTGGACACGTATTCAAAGCAAACATTTAATCACAGTGGGCCCACCAAGTCTAAAAAGTATACATGTAAAGATAGATCATATATAATCACACCAATAAAACAAACAAAAAAGGACAATTCATACATTTTAGCAATAAACCAAAAAAATAAAACATACAGTTCTGCTCCTACTTCTACTTGTCCTTCATTTTACCTTTCATAAATCTATACCCCAAGTCCAATTCCCAGAACTAGGGAAGATGTCATCTTGCCCATCTTTAGGGGTTTATTTACTGGTTTCCATACTAAGAATTATTATTTGAAGAACCCAGAAACTAATGCTCTCTTACACTAGAGTATTTTTGTCCAAATCTTCTGGAACGGATTATAAAATTGAAATGTAAGAAGGAACACAGCTGAGCTATATTTATAACAAGAACACTGCTCTTCAGCATCTGATACATACACATGTGTATCCTCATTTCTATGCCATCCCTCTGCACACTCTAATGGGTACACTAGCTGCGTGCTCGTCATTAAAAAAAAAAAAAGAGGGGAAAAAAAAGGAACTGACTCATCACTGAGAACAGTTTTAACAGTACTTGCATGCAGAGCCCTGGCAGAAAGGTTCAAACTATTTGGTTCACCACTTGCGACCAGCTACAAATGATATGCCTTGAACTGAATGAATAGTTGGGAAAACAGAAACATGCAAACTCTCGGCACGGCTACAGGCTGGTTGCACAGATGAACCCAGGTCTAATCCGCAAGTTTAGTCCTTGGAGCTATGTGCTACCTGGAGGAAGGAAAAGATCTGGGATGTCCGGAAAGCAGGTATCACTACAGGGAACTCCACCAGTCTGCACCACCGAGACCCTGAAAGGGTCCCTGGGGAAAGGGAAGAGCCCCAGCGTGCGCAGGGCACTTAAGGGGGAGCATCCTGCCTGGCACTGAGGGCAAGGGGATGTGTGGGGAAGCAGGTCGCTCTCCTGGCGTAAAGGGAGCAGGGCCATTCCTCACGGGGATGCTGCTAATGCTCCAGAGCTAATGATGCCATGCAAAGCTAAAGCTTCCCCATCCTCTGTCGTTAGTGCCACCATACACCCACAGGCAAGGGATGAAAGTGGCTATGAGAAAATAAGGAGAATCCATTATAATTTCAAAACATGAAGATTCTGGCACAGGAGATCACTAAAGAAGATCAGTTCTGTTATGTTTCAGTGGTGTGTTGAAGGGGAATGCTGCATTTTAAATGTACATGCACATACCTATTTGTTTGAGTAAGCAGTATCATTAGCAGCATAAAACAACCTAAGAGGAACATGGGACTTTTGTTAAAGTGGAAGGCAGAATTCTCTTCGTGAAAAACATCAAAGAAGAAGAACACATGCTGATGTTTAAAAACAGTCTATGTCTAATACAGAACATCAAGACTTAAAAAAAAAAAATCAAAAAAAAACAACCACAAACCAACAAAACCCTCCCCTTGCTTCACGCTATTTCCCTTAGAAACAAACCTAGCACTTACTGCAGACCAGGAATTAGCCGTCACCGCCAGGTTGAAGCACTGGTTGTGTAATCCACTAGTAAGTACCAAGATAAAAAAAAAAATCATATAGACAAATTTCACATTGTCAAAATTAGGACAAGTGGAAGTATTATGAGTGGAAACACTTGCACTTCATCAGTTACAGGCCAGAAGGTAAAAGGGGTCGTATGTCCCAAAAAATCTTGAAAGGCAAGGGTTTGGAGAGGCATGCCAGTGCCCGCTCTGGTCCTGCTCTGAGCGCTCTTTGGGGAAAAACAAAACAAAACAAAAGAAAAAAGCTCTGTCCTGCAAAAGCCATGACTGTGCAGCTATTTGCACAGGGAACTGGTGAACAGGCATCACCTCCTGTCAGCATCCCTGGCTTTGTGTTTTTAGTACACTACGCTTGGCCATGCGATGTCAAGTAGTGGAGCAAAAAAGCCTTTTACCTTCTGGTCTCAAACTCAGGGCTGGTCCAAGCAGAGTGTAGCCAAACTTTACTAGCTGTTGGCGATGTTAGCTCGATGGACTTCATCCAGTTCCTTGTGGACTACTGTCCATATTAGGAAAAAATCCCCACTTGACACTGGCACCAGGATCCAGCCTTATCCACGGACACCGGCGGCATTGCAGACTCTGCTCACGAGCCAGGTTGAGACGCAAGGATCACAGCCATGCCAATGTGCCCGTGATCTTCCCTAATTAGTTTCATATAAGGCAAGAAACAATCCTACTCGGGCTAATTAAAACATCTCTTGTGCTTGCGCTGTGAAAAAACCCATACAACCCCACATGGGCAACAAAACCAAAGTAAAAAAAAATCCCCTAACCCACCCTTGTGGTGAACTTTGTTTCCTTTTTCATGCGGCGCTGGTGACGCTCACAGGAGAACTCTGCAGGGTTCAAGGGCATCTCTAACATGGCAGCTATTTAATTCCACCAGGCAGATCTCTGAGACCTGTAACGAGCGTCTGCTTCCTACCCATCAAGCCATTAATCACCGAGACTCCTAAAAGGTTCAATTCATGTGCCCACTCCGAGAACTCACGAGATGCCTGATAGTCATATGTCATTTGAGAAGGGAACAAAACTGTATTCTTCTCTGAACTGATGTAGCTCCTATTACCAAGAGACTCTCTCCCTTGGGAGCAACCAGAAGAGAGAAATGAAGGAGAGCTGACTCAAAGCTCTGCCTCACAAAGACACATAATTGATGTCGAAGGGGAGGAGAGTTATAAGGAATCTGCCACTACCCCTGTTTTGCCAATAATCTGGGGAACTGGTGAAAGGATTTTGGAAATGGTGGAAAATAACTTCAATTTTTATTAGATACACCCTAGACAGAGGGGCTGCCCTCCTCCTTGGATAAGAGCTTGGCAAAAGCAGAGGAGGTTTTTGCTGTCTTAATATTAGACCATTTCTTCTACTGATTAAGTTCACTCGTCTCGGGACCCTTGTTGCAGCTGGAGGTCATGCCTAGGCACCACCCACACTCACAGATCTTTTGCTTCCCTTGATGTCCACTGCTTCAAAGTCTCAGTCCTTATCTACTAGTGCTCTTAAAAGCAGGGGGGGCTACCCCACCTGGGAGACACCTCCAGCCCCTGGCCATCGCACAGCACCCGTGAATCCAAGCACAAACGCTGAGGGTCCTGGGTGCTGGGGGTCCCAGGCTCCGTCTCGCTCGGGGCCCGGCAGCAGTGAACCAGGGCTTAGCTGAACCACCCCCCCCCCCCCCGCACCACCGCCCCGGACTGGGCTGAAACATGACACATATGTATATATATATCGTTTGACAGTGCCATTTCCTGGAAATGACAGCTGAAAAGAAAAGAGTACAAAAAAGGGAAATACATGCTTTCGCAGCTTAAAAAAAAATAATATGGTCACATCGCTCTGTATTTGGTGGAAAATTAAGAAAGAAGAAGCCATCATTTATCCTGCCCTCTTGCTTCTTACTGCTTTTCTTCATTTAATTACTGCTCTATCAGGTAAACTAATAGATAAAACAGACAAAAAATATAAAAACCTAAAAGCACCTCAGCAATTGTTTCACAACCTCATTATTCTTCCTGGAGATAGCCCATGCATCCGCAGAATGTTATCCACATTCTCTTTTTTTTTTTTTTACTTTTTCTTTATTTCCCCCTACAAAATTCAGCAACAACATTTCTTTCCTCAAACTAGACAGTGAAACTAAGTTTCAGGCAGCCTGGCATATTCACCGTCAGGCGATACTTTACCTTTCTCACTGGCACCTTTTGATCTCTGAGGCTTTGCAAACACTAAGCTGAACCGATCTCCTGCTGTAATTCATAATTAACAATTCAGAGCATTTTTTTACACTCTGTAGATGCCAGCCTGCTGCTTAGGAGTTAGCATACAATTGAAAAATGCTGAAATTTGTTAGCCAATTGAGATTTTTTTCAAAATTTTCCCCATTCCTCCCGAGTGCTACAAAAACCCATATTGAGCTGCTGCTGTTACTGGAAAGGCAACTTGGCTGCTTGCTGCTGCACAGACCCGAGAGGAGGCAGAGCACCTGCTTTCAAAGGCTTTACAACGTTGAAAAGGGGTTTATGATACATAAACAGCCCTTTTCAGGTTCAAAAATCCTCTTTTCCCATTCAGCATCACCATTATCCCTATTGGTTTCGTCCGCCTGCAGCTGCTCCCCAGCAGGCAGACAGAAAACGCGGCTCTAGGGGCGATAGCTGTGCTCAGCCCTCGCTTCTCGGCACGAACTCCTCACCACGATGATCTCGCTCCAACACAGGAGAAACACAAACGGCCAGCACGGGCCACCGCTCGGTCCCAGCCCACGCTGCAGCCCACCGAGGGGGCAGAGCTGCCTGCGCAGAGGCTAATGGGCTTGTCCCAGTGGCCACCTTTGTACCCAGAGCACAATCTTGGCTATTGTTCTACAGTCATGAAAAATTAAGCTGAATGGTTAGAATTTCCCACTCCAAGTTATGGTATGAGGCCCCATAGTATATTTTGCTCTTGTGGCTTACCTATGGGACCTTGAGCAAAGGAACTCCATGCTGGGAGTGAATGTAAAATATGGGACCATGTAGGCTGGAGAGAAAGACTTAACCAGAAGCATTTGAATTAAAATAAGCATTTCACTAGCAATCCTTCATTAAGCTTGTGTCCCAAGTTCTCTTGCAAACTACCAGCAATACACACTCTCTCAAACGAACTTAAAGTCCTTCACTGCAATTAAAAAACTCCTTTTCCATCACCCAGATTTCATAATGGGGCAACTAAAGCAGAGTTCAGCACTGGAAACAATATTCATGAACTACAAACAGGTAAGGAGTTTTGAACATTTAGAAGTAGAATTACATGCAAAAACCCTTCTCTCTGGTTCCCTACTAGCATAACTAAGCTGAAACACTCTCTGGTCCTCTCTTCAACATTATCAGTGGATTTACAAATTGGTAAATCCTTCTATTCAATTTTTGATGCTGAAAACAAAACAAAAAAACGTTTCTTTTAATCTTTAAACAACCATTAAGACACCTCTACGGAAACATGTCACCATTTCCCTGTTGAGCAGGGAAACACGCCAAAATACCGACATCCTGCCGGCTGAAGCCTGGCCGTGCTGCAGGTTAACGCCGCACACGAGTCCTCCAAAGCACCATGTGCAAAGAGAGGTCTGACACCAAAATCCCGGCTCAAAATACTCCCCAGACTTTGGAAAAGTTCAGGTGCAAATCCACATCCACGTTTTGCATCTCAGGTTTATATCTAAACCAAATACAAGGATTCTCTTGACTTCTTCCAAAGAATAGTCTTTTAAGACACAAGACTCAAGACCAATAAAAAAGGTAATTTAACAATATCTCTAGTGTATCACCAATCATTTAAAGGGCCTTGAGGCTGCTGCATTCCCACTACAGTACAGTAGCTTTCCCACCCTGCTGGTTTTCAATTGACACCCTCTGTGTTTATATTTTTTTTCCAACTTAAGCCTGATGGCATTTTTTAAACTTCCCCTCACAGCTGACGTCCTCTGCTCGTGCCACCGCTGGGTCCCAGCAGCAGCAGCACCGCAGACAGGACCAAGGCAGGGCAGGGCTCTGCTGAGACCCTCGGTGGTGGGGCGAGGGGTCTTCTCCGCTGTATCGCCCATGGCACAAGGTTCAGGAGGAGGGAGAAACTTAAATTTAGATGGAAGAAGTCAAATGGGGGCAAAAAGAAGGAAAAAAACCCCATACTAAAAAATAAAACCTAAGGGAAGGCTGTTGATCAGGATCGCCCAGCAGTAACTAACTTCAATCATTTGCCAGGTTATCGACCACTTGCTGACTAATCTGAGCTTTTCTTGCAAAAAAAAGGCACCAAGAATGATCCTCGTGGATGCTTTCCCTGTCTGAGCCTGAAGACTCCTTGGAAGACAGTATCTGAGACAGGGAAAATGATCCCTTCACTTTCACTTGGTGTGAGTGGGACTGTCACCAATTTGTTCCTGTTTTCAGAAACTGTGGGCAAAGCCCCAAAGGCCACAAGCCGCTCGCAATGGACGTGCAGTATGGCGGGTGCCACCAGCACGCCCACCCGGGCCACCCCCCCACCCCCCCCCGCCGTGCTCGGGGGCGAGCAGGGACAGGCACAGCTACTCCTGAACAGCTACAACCTCTAAGTACTTTTGCACATTCCATTACTCAACCAAACACGACCACCCTGGCCCCCCACCTTGGTTTCTGACGCAGAACAGCAATGGGTGTTATTAACAGAAAAGAGCAGCGGGGAGGAAACGGGTGGGAGACCACCACTTAAAACACACTTACCTACTGCAAGAGAAATTAATGGTCATAAAAAATAAACTTGTTCGAAAAGTTTTCCTTTGCAAATACCTATAGCATACCCTACCACCAGCATCGGTAGTAAGTTTTCATATGGATAACTGCTAAATTAATATATCTGCTAAAGGAATCATTTTTTTTGCGCACTCCAAGGTTATGTGTTTAGCAGGCTTCGATACTTCAATGAAAAATTGAGGTGGCAATGATTTGCAGACTAAATTAATGTTAAATACTTCAAAGAACTGGACAAACAAGTCAGCAGCAAAAATTTTATGGGTTCACTTCCTTCAAGGGAACTTAAAGAGCCAGCATTTTATTGCTGTGAATACTAGTCACTCCTTTTACCCCTCAGCATCTGTTTGAAATATGTAGTAGACAATTGCTTTTTTGGCTCTGACTCAGGTGGTTGAAATACAGGACAAACAGACTACTGTATATAAGCTTTCCTCCAGCAATGAAAATTTTTATTAACTCTCTTGCATTGCAAACTCGGCTGCCTAGCTTCCAATCCCTATAGAATCATCAAGGAATGTGGCTAGTTATTAATTCCGGTGGTCAAGCATGGGGTGGATATGCTGAGACTTGTCTGTGATACGTATTACCTCACATTAAAAAAAAAAAAAAAAAAAAAAAAACAAAAAAAAGAAGAAAAAAAAAAGGCGAGGGGAAAAAAGCTACAGAGGGAAGGAAAAAAATAAGTGAGTTCTGTTTAGTTCATCTTTCATACGTGTAAAATTCCAAGCTAAATACTAGCTCTGTGCATAAATATGTCAGCCTCGTCAAATGCTGCAGCCAAAGAAAACATGGCCCGTGGTGGAGGGGTTCAGAATTACCCTCAGAGCCATGAACCTGCCCCACCTTCCTGTCGCTGTGTCAAATTCAGGAGTATTCTCACATTGGTGCTTCATAAAAACAACCTGCAAACACTCCCTAAAAATGACTCTTCTCGCCCCACCCAGGTGAAGAACCAGGGAAAAGAAAAGAACGAAGGTTCATGAAAAGGAAAGGAAAGCACCTGAACCTCAGGAGACTTGACTTTACTTAAAAGGATCCTGACCACCTGTAACTCCTACATTCATATCTCCTGCATCCTCAACACTACCTGTACAGTGGTGACCACTTTCGCAAAGCTTTTGATCACTGAGCAGCAATGTGAGATGGTTTCCTGCATTTAACGTTGAGTAAAACACCCTCTTTAAGTTGTGGTTACGGGCTAATTGGAGCCAACCTTTGGTTGTTGTGGTGTACTACAGGTTGCTTTTAGCCTCCTGTTGCATTTCCAACATCATAAATACCTAATAGCAGTGGTCAACATCTAAAAATAAACACTTGCCATATATTTTCTACAGAAAACAACTCCAACTGTCTGAAATCCCACTGCTTTGCAGATATTATTGATTTTTATATTTTTCAGTGGATACTTAACACATAAGATTATTAAATGGCTGGACTTTGCTTAAAGCTCCCCTTGAGTTTTGCTGTATTTTTTGAGAAACAAGACAACAGTCTACAGCTGGCTGTCTATTTGTTCAAGCTAATTTCCACACTAACAAATTTAATAGTCTGTTCCACCAATGCCATAAATCAGAGAACGTGACTGCAACGTGAAGAGTGTGAAGAGCTATCCAGGGCTGCATATTGCACAGTCCTCTGTATCATGACATACCCTGTGATGCTGAATCTCCCTGGTCTGATATACCACGGCCTGAAGCAATGTCCTTACACCATTTTCTGGTCATCACACCCTATAGGCATCCCTTTGACCTTTCATATCTGTTCCAGTTTCCCCAAGGGAAAGCACAGAGGAGGATGCTTCTCATCCCTTCACCACAAATGCAACTGGTGGATAAGAAGAATGCGCCTCTTCTCCTATTTCTTATGGCCTGTAAAAAGCAGCTTCCCTTCCAGCTTTCGGCTCTTGCTCACCATTTCATCGGGAGCACAGGCTCTCAGGCACCTCAGTTCATCTGGTAAGCACTCACTGTGATGCCGAATGTCAGCTCACGCAGAGAGCACCCATCACCCAGCCCCAGCCTGCCTCTCCAGCAGCTCCCTTGCAGACAGATATGATATTATAAGCACCACATGTGGTGGGGCTTATAACCTCCCTGAGATGGTGGTGAAACAGCATTGATACCTACCCTGAGGCTCGATTCTGCACAGACAGCAAGTGCCCTGACAGCTTCAAGCACACCAGGTACCTGCTGTCTCCCTCCAGCTCCCACCTGGGCAGCCACAGCCACGAGCCTGTGTAACTGCGCCCAGTGTCTCTGGGCACCCCATCGGAAAGCACTGTAGATGTGCAGCCTCACAGAGACGTGACTACTGTAACTCAGCCGTGTCAAATTCATTCCTAGAAAGGAATCGTTCAAAGCTGGAATCCACTGGAACAAGAAAGGTCAAGCCCTATAACCCTCAGAAGACAACCTGAAGCCCTCTCTCCAAAAGATGCCTGCTGCGCACAGGTGCTGGCAGGAAAGCAATTTCGATGCACAGCCACAGCACACTGTCTGCCGAGTCCTAGTGACTCCAAAAGAAGTAGCACCCTCTCCACGAAAAGGTAGGTGCTAGATGAAAAAAATGCCGATTGTCCTGAGGGAAATCTTGGAAACTGAGGTACAAGTCCATGCTGGAAAAGGCCATTCATACCATTTGTCAAATTTTCCTTAAATCATTTATCCAACACAGTCAGCAAACCATGCCAGTAATTTAAGGTAATGGTACTCCAACCAAGCTCTGAAAGTTACACCTGGAGGACTGCAAACTCTGTATGCTATTCAGTAATGAGTAGTCAACTTTTGTCACCATGTAGATAAGGAAAGGAAGCAGATACAAAGCACCCTATCATATAGTTTGCAACCTTCCCCAATATATGGGAATATACATGTCAGAGAGTTGACAGAGACACAATTATAGTTTAGAGAGCCCAGGGTCGACCATTTCATCCATTCAATATGGTCTTGGGAGTGACACATAGATTGAAAGAACAGTCAGACAGAAATGGTCCTAGTTGCAGAAGAATCCATAAACTTTCCAAGTAACCCCGCACTATTTTCTGCTTCTTAAGTATTTCTGGTTTATGCGACAGCATGGCATGGCCTGAGCACACTCCTTGGAGCGAGCAGGTCTTCAGTTCCCAAAGGGCTCCTGATCTCTCCAGCTCCCCACACCTGCCGAGGCGCCTGAAGGAATCCTACAGGTGCTTTACAGAAAGCGGTGCTAATCTATGTCTTAGGCAAATGAAGCACTAAATAAAAGTGCCAGATTAAATGCTACACATAATTCTTATAATAAACTGTAAAAGCAGTTAAAAGCAAAAGCACTGTAATAAACTGCTCCCAGACTGCCTAATCCTGCAGCCCTGAGTGTACGGGTTTGCTTTGGTGTTGCCTTCCTGAGTCACACAGCGGTTCCCCTTCGTGGAGGCGCGATGCTCAGCTACAGGACCACAGAGGGTTCTCCCAGCAAATGCCCCTTACAGCTTTAACACATCGCGCTTGCTCCTTCTCTTCACCCTGAGAAGGAGACAGGGCATCTCCCCATGGCTAAAGCCATGGTGAAGGTGGCCTGAGCAGGCATCTCCTCCTCACTCTGCCATCTCACCTTGTTCAGACAAACCACCCCACGACGCAGAAGCAGCAGGGAAGGAGAAACGGCATGGTAGGCTGGAGATGAACCAACTAGTTTTAGCAGCAATACTTGACATGCACACACACACTTTTGAAGTGCACACACCGACCGTCAGGATTTCTTACAATGGTGTTTTGGCTGTTATTTGCTAGCCCCAAAGCACCCCTTGAAAAACACAGCACAACTCTGAGAAAGGTGCCTGCTTTGCCACATTACAGGTTCTGGATAAAAGCATGGCCTTTTAATTGAAATGTTGCCACCTGTCATCTTTAGCCCCCCTTTTTTTGTTGTTGTTTTGGTGGTTTCTTTTTTTCTTGCCTCCACTCTTAATTCTCATTTAAGATACAATTTAAATTCCTGCAATGAAGCTGGATCCTGCAGTATGAATTTGGGACGTTCAGCAGAACAGTTCTAGGAGTTGCCAAAGTAGCAAATCGCCTCAGCTAGTGGCATAGCTTAATTACGATTTATCTGATAAAATGCCACCTTCATACAAGAGCCCCCAAATAACATGCTTTCCCTGAAATATCCGGAGTCTGATTCATCTGTTTTACTCCTGCCTTGTGCTGGCTTAGCACCACCGGCAACAGCAGCAGTGTTACACCAATGCGAAGCTGAAATAAATCCACGGAGAGACAGACACACCGCAAACACCCAGAAATTAATGTGCTTTTCACTGCTGTTCGTGTACAAACACATGGAGAGGGGGGAAATAAAAAATTTTTCTTTTCTTCCTTGCTTTTCGCAAGTTCCTGGCTATCATTCTGAAATGTAGATATTCCCATCATGCCTCGGTGCTTTTCAGCCCCATGATGCCCTCACTTTTGATTGTATAGATGAAGTTGAAGTGCACAGGGTATTTACTGATCCAGTTATCTTGTTCTGTGACAGGCAGAATCAATCAATCAAGGGGCCAGCTTTATGCTTACGTATTCCAGGCACATCTCCGCACTTCAGGATACGAGATCACAGTGTTATCCAGCCAAATTTGATCAACAAATGCAGTTCCCCTGTGCCACAGCAATCTCAGATGAAGATGTTATTATGTGGAACTGAGCAAAGTGATAAAGACAGTACAGAAAAGGGAGGAAAAGTCCAGCTGGACCTTTCTGACAGCCTCTATATACTACAGCTGCAGCATCCCTTTCTCTGAGGCTAACAAAAATAGCGCATTCCCAGGTAGCTGTTGCAAAATTTTTCTGGCCACCCTGTATCTGTTGGTACTTAATGAAAGAAACATTACGCCAGAGTTTGCAAACATATTCTTAAATGTTGGACGACAGATTACATCCCTTGCCAATGTATTTATTGAGATTTTTTTGTAACACAGGATCACATACTCCATTTTTTCATCACTCTGTTGTGAACAAGCACGTAAAAACCTGAAAGCTCAAAAATATATTTTAAAATCACAGCTGGCTTAAGCAACCTTTATGTATTTTTTTTTTTAATCCCAGCTACAAAAAGATGCATGTGAATGTGTAAATGTTTAAGTCTGTCTCAAGGAGAGTTGACACCACACTTCTATTTTGCCAATAGCTTTTCACTTTGCTATTGCCCTACAGTTTTTTTTTACATTATTTAATCCAAAATACCATCTTTCTGATTCTACCTTTCTTTGCATTTTAAATCTTTAATGGGAGCCTTTGGCAGTCCATGGGCACAATTATTAGATATCTGCAGAGAGAAATTGAAAAATTAATCATACTTTCCATTTTATATTTCTGCACTATACATAAAAATTATCTGGTCTTAAAGCTGCATTCTGTGGTCTTTCGATATTCTCTCCTCAACGTGGTAAATACTATGCAAGAATCCGTGTATCTTACATTCAAATCTCTCCAGATAAACAGTTATATGGAGAATGCAGTGTTCTCTTTTCAAGTGCAAAATTTATTTCAGATCATTTTTCAATTAAAAGGCATCTGCTGTTACTTCTTCTATTATGGACTGCCTAAAAAATCAGGGTAAAAAGTACCCTAGACTAAACATATTGATGATCTTGAAGTTGTTTATTACCCTTTTATGGGCTTGGGTACTTAAATTACAGTTTTTCACAACTGTATGCAAAATGTGTAACACAATCCCTATGCAGTTTATTACAGAAACTGATATATGCATTCATCTGACCTTTGTCTAAATAGACCCTTAACCACAGGGCAAAAAATCCAAAGGCATCTATCAGCATTCGAGTAGTATCAAAACTGTTATATCTATTAACTTTGTTTTCCTTTCACTATTATTAAACTGGAAAGCAAAATTCAACTGGAAAATTATGCCATTTGGGTTCCCTTGTCATCATGTAATAAGTATGAGAAATATATGTGCAATAGCCAAATGGCCAATAGACAAAACACCCACTCCAAGTGACGTACTGTTTTCCATACCACTCAGACAAAATCAAAACAACAGAGCTGTTGCAAACAAAAACAAAATAACATTTCCCATAAGCATTCCAGACAGAGAAAATTTACAGGAAAAGAAAGCTGGGAAAAGACCCAGAGCAAAGTGACTGTTTGTACCTCCAGCCATAAAACCCGCTTCTGCACAGCTGGTAAACAACAGTTTAACATTAAAAACACATAAAGGCTCACAATTGATTAATTGTCAAACTTTGGAGTTACAGATTTCCATCAGAGGAGCCGAGCCGGCTGCCTTGGGCAGCGGGGAGGCTGGGCTGCACACAGCCCCCAGCCACGGATCGGGCTCCATTCGGGAAGGAGCAGGATCCCATGGCATGGGGAAAAGCACCACGATACAGCGAGGAGGGCAAAGCAAACAATCAGGTTGATCGCTTCAGAGCGGCATGTTCTGCAAACTTTAAAAAAAAAAAAAAATCCATCTTTTTTTTTTTCTTCTTTTTTTTTTTTTTTTTGGAAAGTCCTTCCAACTCTGCTATTCCGCCAGGCTGCACAGAACTTTTAAAAGTGAAGATGTCGCTTTTTTACAGCTGACTCACATTTATATAACTTTGTTAATGCATCTGCTCCCTGGAAGTTACAGTATCTGTGTTTAGCCGCGATACCTGCCCATAAATCGTGGCAGCACGGCGAATATCAACAGCTGCATTTTACTATTTCAGCCCGTCAGTTTACAGTGTCTCCATCACAGCGAATTCCTGTCAGCTGCACTCTCGCTAACACAATTCCTATGTTTTGCCTGGCAGTAAATGGACGCTTCTGCCCCAGCATCATCTAAACAACTCTGTTAACATTTGCCCCCGAGCGTCTCTCTCTTTGTCCAGTCCCTGTCTTCTAACAGATGTCATCCAAGTCTAATCAAGCATAAAATGGTCATAAATATTTCTTTCTGGTAGATTTCACATTCGCATTTCATGCAGGGACATGATATTTTTCTGCTACCTCCAGGGAGTACCTAATGCAAAAACCAGTTACTTACATTCAAGGCTCATGTTCCTTTAGTAAAATGCAGCACATGTTCTCAGTTCAAAGACATAAAAAGGCACAAGACTTTATCATCTTTTGTTTAACTGCACCCTTTTTTTTTTTTTTTTTTTAAATAACATGTGCCACGGCTTCAATCTAAGTATGACATTGTCCTTTGCTTAACAGGAAAACACACAAGCACATAATGCCTAATTCTGACCGTACCACTCTCTTAGGCACAAGCGTTTTTGAATTCTGTACTCCCATACCTTAAGTGTTGCACAAAAGAGAGATTCTCCCCCCACAGCTATTTCATTTAACAAGCTATTTAAAGACTTCACAAGACTAGAAATGTACTTCTCTTTTTTGGTTCATTTTATGCAAAATTTTGCAACCTACTTTATTATATTTTATTAAAACACTTAAATGATTCTAGGACACAAATTTAAGATTCATGCCTATTTAACAGTTGATAAAGATAATCACGAGATATAAGCAATTTCCAGTGCTTTAACTTTGAAACTATTCAAGATAATTAATTCTTCTTAATGTTAGAATCATCAGAGAAATTATATTTACCCTGCATAAACTTGGTAAATAACTTGTCAGACTGGAAAATAAAACTAACCTTGTATTATTCACAAAGCATTATTTCTTATTATTTTTTTCCCCTGTTATGTTTGCCAAAGCAGAAATATGACATTGCTATTTAAAGCGAACCACACAACACTTAAGGATATAGATCACAACAGTGAGGCTGTTTTTCCCCCTCCTCCTCCACTGAGCCTAATATTTGATTACTGTTAGTCAAATCAAGCTTTCAGGCAAATAATCTCCATTTTTTAAGTTAATGAGATGTGGTCATGTCGACAACAGCTTGCAGAAACTTTTAATTCCAATTCCTGCAGGCTGTGCTGGCCTCTTTTACAGCAACCACTGTATGAATGAGTCAAATTTGCCAAAATGGCTTATGTAGACAAGTGCACACTTTAAAGAGGCACTAATTAAAAATACCCACTGGTATCATAATTTAAATACCATGAAAATAAACTGTAAAAGTAGCTCAGCTACAATCTTACGACTTTCCTTAGAGCTCGTTTACTTTAACTAGATGATGTTTTATTGCAGATGTATTCCTAGCTAAAAACAATTTTACGTCTTGGAGGAATTCAAGATTTTGATATAATTAAACAATTTATGTTAATATTTGTTTCACATAAGCTATTAAGAAAGCCCCCCAGAACAAGTGCTAATTGAGAAAGAGGCAAAGAAATAGAATGCTGAAGTAAGCAGCAAATTTATACTGTTGATTTACTGCTCTATCTGCAACATCCCCCCTCATTACAGCTCTCTTTCTCCCTCTCATTCTCTGCTATAAGGCTCCCAGCTGTACCGAATCCCATTAAAACACTTTCCTTCAGTGCTATTATCTACCACTTTCCTCAAAAAAGGAAGAAGAGGAAAAGGGACACAGAGAGAGGTGGAGCTTGGTATTATTCTTGATGCACTTCCCTGGCCACAAGTTCTCCAAAATCCCTTTTGTCTTTCTGATTTTTTTGGCAAGGAACACGAGTGGCACAGCTGTAGCGTAACAAAAGCAGACGTGAGATCAAAAATGAAATAAAAGTTGGTGCTGAGAGGGTTAAACCTATTTAAGGGGTTAAATATGCAATTACCGCTGACTAAAACCAGAGAGACATATAGATAAATAGAAGAAATGAAGTCCCCAGGTTCCATTCAGGAGCCTTCATCACATTACTACTAGACAGAAAACTCTTTAAGTACCATTTTCAGATGTTAAATCATTGTTCGTGCAGCACATATTCTCACTATTCCTGGGGGAACAATATCTGAAGACAGCGTGCTAACAAATGCAATCCAGTAAACAGGCATTTTTCCTCTTGTTGTTAGTACCTTTGTGTTCCAGCTCCCAGCTCTGTCATCCATGCCTTCTCTCTGCTTTGAAGTTAAAGTACTGAATGAGCGTTGTCATCTATTATCCAGAGTGTGCATGTAGATTATAAATAAGAAATAAAAGTGACTTTCAGTACACTGCTTTTGCATTAGCAAGTTGCCTTCTCTGTTACCTCCTCTGTCCTTCATACTTTGCAACCAACATTATATTAAAAACCTGACTTTTTAAGTGTTTCTTGTGGAATGCTATAAAATATGTACACAGCAGAGACAAAAGTTTTATTGAAACAAACAAGTCCAGCAGTTTAACCAGGTTCATGAGTTCAGCTTCAATAGACTGTTTAACCCTTATCTGCAGATGTCCTTCAGGCCCCTGACAATTAATTGCATCCCTGGCTTCTTTTGCATGCACACTGCTGAAAACACTGAGCTATTAATTACACTGAAATGATTTACAGAAAGAGTCCTTTCCGACTATTGATCAATTATTTATTAATATTTTCCGGCATTACGATCTCATCACATTTTTCATTTTAAGGCCCTGAATAAACACTTCTCAAACGAGTCACAGCACTGACCTATTTCAACTGCATCTGCGTGCACCTGGTCGGAGAACTCTTCTCCACAACACTGTGTTTCTCCCATTGCTCCATCTGAAGGAAGAGGTGAGCGAAGGCGATTTGCGCTCTCAGTGCCCAGACCCCTCAGTCTTTCCTCTGCCTTCCACTGGCCTCACCAAGCGCTGCTTCAGGGCTACAGACCTTCTGCAGCAGGGCCAGTTTAACTGAAAAATTGAGATTACTGAGGTCTGGTGTCCTAATCCACACAGGTTGTCTAAATTATGGTAGTTTAGGAAGCAGAAAAGTGTTCGAAGCCCTGAGGGTTAGCGGGCACCTGGTGAAGTACACACCAAGGATGTGCACGGAGAGCTCTGTCCTGGCCCCGTTCCAGCGGGGAATCCCCTGGGCCACCTGCGGGCACAGGCACAGTGGACTCGGGTCTCATGCCCAGATGTGCCTCTACAGAAAAAAAAGCAGGTTCTGGCAAAATCTGAGCAGAGCCAAACCAGGCTGACCCCAAAGCAAGCACTGTCTGACAACCTGAAAGTCACAGAAAGCCAGCTTTGGGAAGAGTAAGCACAAGCCTGGGAACAATACACCTCTAAACAAACAATAACGGATCTTTTACACTTAATAAACTCCTCGTTATTTCGCAGAACATCCATTTTAGAGGACCAAAAGCATGCTTAGGCACCTAGCTGCCCTTCAACTCGATGTTCAGCTCAAAGCCTTGGCAGACAGTAACTGCTGCACCACATCTATGATGTTTCAAGCTGATGGGAACACAGAGACCTGAAGACCAAAGCTCCTCTGGAGAGGAAGCAGAAAAGGCTGGACGGGATGCACCGCACAGGGACTGGCAGTGCCCCAGCTGCTGCCTGTCAAACTGTGGTATCAGCCAAGATGTTCTGAAAATAAAATCCCTCCACGCAACACGTGTGCACAGACGTGTGACAGACTACGGGCTGGCCAGGTAAGGAATCTGCAGGGCAGGCACAGAGGAGCCCTCCTTCCTTCATCCCTCCAGGTGTCCTGGATCTTTGTTCCTTTCAGCCTTTTGGATAAACAATAATTATATAAAGCAGCTCAAGCACAGTCCAGTGACTTTCACTCGGACATATGGGAGCCAGTCGTTTCATAAAGCGCTTTTGGTAAATGATTCAAGTCCCTATAAAGACCAAGGCAATCTAGTAATGATTTCCAAGGTTGTCACCTACTGCCTGCCCATAACGTCACGAAGGAAAAAATCAGATGGAGAAAAATGGAAGAGGCAGCACATATCCCTTCCTTCTCTCTACCAGGATAAGACTGAAATGTGATTGTGCTGAACAGTCTTTCATTAGCAGATAGCACACCTGCAGGCAGCTCAAACAGCCTGGAGAACATCATCCTTCCTTCCCTTAGGCAAGGTATCTGCGGATGGTGCAATCTCTTGGTGCACAAGGAATATCAGCAATCCCACGTGAGCGTGAAGGGCGCACTGCTGATCCCTCCTTTGGTGCCAGCCCCAGGTGCACCCAGGCACAGGACCCCCTCCTGGTATTCGGCACCCTTACTGCCCCGGTGGGAGGTATGTTCAGGCATGCAAACTAGACATGACTGCACTGCAATCACCACCTCAGCTGGCTGCACAGGGTGTAGCACTGGTAGAAACACAGCAAGTACCAAAATCAGATGCTTGGAGCACAAATCTAAAGAAATGTCAATGCAGAGGGTCCTAGGATGTATTTCTAACATGTCCAAATACTTTCTCCAGCCCAGCTCTGGGCTTCATTTTGTCCTGTGTGTCCCTGGCCTTAATGCCTTAGCGGCATCATCAGCCAGTGGTCAGCCTTTCTTCTGCTGATCCTGAATAGGGAAATTTCAAGGGGCTAGAAAGGAAAAAAAAAAAAAAAAAAAAAAAAAAAAAAAAGTCATTCCTCTCCAAGAAAGATGATCAATCCTTCAACTGGTAGCTGCTGCGTCACTAAAAAGAGCAGCATCACCTTACAGGACAGCATGCTGGAGATTTCCTGAAAAGTTGCAGTGGCTTTGCTCAGACCCAGTCCTACCTGCTGGATGCCTGTCACTCCTGGAGGTTTGTCCCTGCCCGTCACACAGGAAAACATAAGGAAGCACTTTTTTCTCTGGTAGGGGCCAATTTTCCATCCACCTCCTGTCCATGGGACTGAACAAACCAAGCCCCAGCCCAGCTCCCTTACTCAGCAAGTTTGTATCTTTCCCAAGATTACTAACGAGTAAATACTCCCAGGTTTCACGAGTTCATTTAACAATAGCTGTATCTCCCCAGCACAAGGGGATCAGCTCCTAAAGACAAGATGAGAGAAGGTGAAAAGCTGGTCTTAGGAAACATGAGATCAGCTACAAAAGGGATTCTTTGCTGTCAAAGCATAATATGTCAGCTTGTGATAAACCTGAATTGCTTCATATACCAAGGATCACTAGACATTAGCTGCTTTTTATATGGCAATATGGTGCGAAGGTTTCAGACAGAATATTGTTTTACGTTGATCACGATAAAACTCTCTGTAGCTTTGATAAAGCCTGCATACAGGCTTTTCATTCAAACTAATGAGTGATACTGGCTGTTGGATGCCGAGACACGCTCTTGATGCTTTCCAGTGGTTCAACTCATAACCAGGAATCAATTCAGCCTGGATAAGCAAGTGTTACTCATCTAAAGGGTTTTGAATGATGATCCTGTTGCCTGTGTTTTCCCCTAGGTACATCTGAAAAGGTACGGTGACAAAGGGAGCACCACATGTTGGCAAAGTACCGCTCTTACCAGAGGGATCTCCTGGGTTCAGCCTGCTCTGAACGAACAGTTGGCTCACACTGTAATCAGCCATCAAACAGCTCAGACCCTATGGGCTATTCACTTAGCACAGGCCTTTTGCTGCTGTGTTTTCCAACATCTGTTTCAATGCTTGTCATCTCCCTGCTTTAAACAAATGTACTGCAGATGTCTTGTCTTGTGGACGACAGAGACTTGGCAGAGACGGGAACAGTGGCCTCCAAACGACAGAGGCACAGCTACAGCAGTTATTATTGGGGGGTTCTGAATGGACTCTGTGCATTAAACATGAAATGAGATTTTACACTCACACCCCCACCCCATGTCCCCATTTAAACCTTCTGTTCTGTCCTTCAGATTTTAAGGACTGATGAAGGACAGGGATCAGGATGCAGAGATGCAGCCTACTCAGAAACATGTGGCCCGAGTCTTCTCAAAAGATTTATCGTTGACATATGCAATTAAACAGGAAGACACCCTCATTTGCTCATTTTTTGCTGCAAGGACAATCTGATACAAGACTGGACATGGAGGAACATGATGTGGGGTAAAGACAGCAGCTTCTGAGACCAGATCCTAGCCTGAAAACAATAGAAAAGAGACTTCCTCAGGCTAAGACTGTGCTTCTGGAAGAACCAATACATTAAATGAGATAAACAAGAACCTATCCCTATAGGTCACTGTGAGTTGTCTCCAGATGCATCCCTCCTCGGGTGTTTTTTTTTTACGTAAATCCAGTTTGACCTTCCACTAGGAAAAATAGTCAACTGAGATTTGGCATTTTACATTTTTTTGAGAGTGCTACTTTTGCCCCTGCAAACCCATCTTACCTACAGCTGTTTGAGGTTTGGCTGGGGGGAGTTACATAGTTAATAAGATTCTGAGAATCTCACTTTTCAATAGCTTGGTTAATTGGTGCAATAGCTGTAAAGAGGCTGGAACAAGCCAGGTGCTAGCTGGCTGCTCTTCCCACTGCTCTGTCCTATACAGTGAAGGCGACATGGCTATGTCTACACTGTTTTAAATGTCAAGTGCAAATGACAGGTCGGTCCGGGATGCAGGTAATTTTTTTTTAAATCAAAGGGAAAGCATGTATCCAGCAGTAGGTCTTTGAACAAGGAAAACCAGGAGCTGTATCTTGACTGTAAAGTCTTCTGATAGTATCTCAAGGGATATTTTCATAAGCAAGTGAGGAAAACATAAATTTAACAAAATTACTGTATACTGGGTGTATGTATCCATGGGTCACTCTCAGAATGGAACAAGATAGTAAACATGCTGAAGAAGTCAATCTTTTTTTAACACCACCACAGATGAAGGAACAGACAACTCAGAATCTGGGGATGATACTAGTATCACTACATTGGGAGTGATTGCAAAGATGTTGCAGGAGAAAGCAGAGAAATTGTCTGTAAAAAGGGGATGGCATTTATTAAGGTTAAACTATAAGATGACACAATTCAGCTGGAATAGCCAAAATTCATAAATACAGAAGGAAGACAGCCGATTACACACTACTTCTTGGGAGAGGGGGGGGAAGCCTAAGGATTACAGCAGATTGCAAGTTGAGTATGAGTCAACAGGGTCATGCTGTTGCAAAAATGACATGTACCACAGTCAGATGCATAAACAGGAGCATTGCCTGCAAGTTACACACTGGGAAAACCATTGACTTCAGCTGGAAGACCATGTCATTAGAGCACTGCAATTCAAGACGAACACAGACTGGTTGGAGACAGTCCAGAGGACAGTGACCAGAACGACCACAGCTCTGGAAAATAGGATGTACAAGGAGAGAGCTAAGACTGCTTAAGTTCTGAGAAGATAGAGGGTACAGACAGGGGAACGGCATTCATGTATGAGAAAGGATGCTGTAAAGAGAAAGGAGACAATCTGCTCTCTGCCTGTTACAAACGCAACAAGTGGGAAGAGGCTGTACTTGAAGGATAAATATTTTGGTCAGACATTGGGGAGAAGCTTCCTAACAGAGAGTTAAGCATCAGGAGTGCCCGGGCAGGAGTGAAACCTCCATCGACCGACTGGTGAGACACATATCAGACAGACTCAGGAGTCTCAAAAACACACTGTACCCCTGCTTTTGGTCTGCATGGAGAGACTTGGGCCCGGGGGGAAGAAGTCTATTTTTCCAAAATCCACAAAGAAAAAGGCTTAAGAGTGGAGAGCAGTTCCCAGCAAACGTGGGCTGGTGGGCTGCCCTGCTCTGTGCGTGGCCACAGTGCCCAGCACTGCAGAAGTCACCACCGCGGGCTCTTGGTGACCTTGCGAGGATCCCCACACGTGAACACGGCACGCGCTTCCCTGCCCCCAGGGAAAGGCACATACTTTTGCTCGCAGTTCATGAATCTTTGACGTACAGTCCCTATGACACAACCTTGGAAGACCGTATCTTTTATTTATTATGCCTAGCAATTGTCCTTGTAATCAATTAGGAAAAGAAGCAGGTGGTCAACAGAAACTGCAAAATAAAACCCCTCAGTAAAGCAAACACTATAAGTTTCTGAGAAAAAAAAATACTGTAAACAGAGCTAATCACTGCTAAACCTTTATAATCCAGTCCTTGCCCAAGTTAAGAGACTGGGACCAAGAGTAAAACACTTTAAAAAGCATTAATTGGAAGAATCGGTGAATCATTTCTCAAGGAAAAGTAGTAGTCAGATGTATTTTAAACTCCAAACACTCACCGGGTTTGCAAAGGGGCTCAGTTCCACCCCGTCAGAGTGGACTAAGGGACAAGGGGTGCCACACCGCCTGGTGGGACGGTGTTCCAGGGACTGGGAGACACGCTGCCATCGTGGGCTTCACCCTGGCAGTTGTAAAGACGACTTGTTGAACCGAAAATAGCCCGCTTTTAGCTCCTCTATAACATATCTACAGTTACCAGCATTCCCTGTACCTTGTTGAGTATTACATTCAATAATACTAATAGGCTCGTATTTACCGTATCTTAAAAGCTAACAATCCTATTGCCAGTGCTAATTAAAAAGACAAGAAGCTGAAAAGAAGCAGTGGATTATTTCTTCAACATGGATTCATGCCTAGATTTAATAAAACCTGCTTTAGTGTTATAACCTTACATTTGTTTCAAGAACACTATAAAAGATAAGTTCTGCTTTTTGTTGTTTATTGACTTGGAGGGTTTTTCTTTCCGATCTGTAATATACCATCACAGCTACGGGAAGGCGATGAAGTAGACCGTTCTCCCTGAACAAAACAACCTTTTGCCACTCAAATACCACGACTGGGATGGTGGCTGTGAAGAAACCAGCACACCTATTCAGAGAGAAGAACTCTGAATACATGACCAGAGAGTAAAACGCAGGATTAGGGAGGTTTATCCGTAACGAGCCCTCCCTGCGACCTTACAGAAAGCACTTCACCTACAGCTACAAGAGCGTGCCACAGCCAGCTTTTCCAGGTGGCAGACCGTATGGTTTCTTCCAGCCACAGAGCATCCCTGCCACACAAACAAGAGCTCCCATGCATGCATGCTCAGCAGATCTGATGCCTCCACCCACGCCAACCCGCTCCACATGTACATGCCAAGCGCAGGACACATTCCCAGTGGGAATTTTTTTATTCCACTATGGCAGACAAGCTACCAAATAAAAATACTGCACTTACCCTAAAATGAGGATAAAATTAATAATGACAGACAGAGCAATGCCTTAATCAGCCTCTTCATCAAGAACTCTGCAGGCTTTCCAACAAAATCCAGAACACTTGATTTCCACACACACCTGTCCATCTTTCCCCAAGTTTGAAGAAGAGGATTGACATGGTATAGGAGCGGGTAAGTAATGCAATACAACAAAGCAAAGATAAACTACAGCCACTTGCCCAAACCCAGAGCTTTTCCTAGGCAAGCTCATCTTTAAATCAAGTTTCTCATTTAAGCAGAAGCCAGAAAAAGTCTCCTGGAGACTGTTGAGCCTGGACTTTGAAGATCTGAGTGCTACAAATGCTTTCCCATGCATGCGAAGAATCATACCCCATTTTATTTCTAATTTTTCCTGCAAGATGCTGGGCCCCAATACTTCGTAACAAGTTCCATTTCTCCTTCCCTGTGCCTGTCTGACCTTTTTCCTTCAGTGAATCAGTTAATTATGTGGCAACAAAAATACAAAATTATGATGGTTGAAAAACACAAATGCTCTGACTTGAGCCCAAACCCTCAATGTTGTGGGTCTGCTGCTGATTAAGGATGCCAGGTACTAGGGAAGATCCAGCCACTGCCCACACAGCCCTTGTGAACAGCTAGGGACCCTACCCCTATTTTAGCATGTATGCCACCGATCATTGGAAAAAGGAGAAAAAAAGCATGTATGTCAGACAGTCAGTGGTCTTACAACATTTCAGAAGTGTTGTAGTTCTTTCCTGGCAGAGGTTTCTTGGTATCAGTGATAGTAACAAGAAAAAATTAAGGAAAACTTGATTTGAGCACATCAACAGCAACCACATTCCTTTAGCCTGTCATCACTCTAATCCAAGTATACAATATCCCCCCCGCCCCTTCTTTCCTGCACTTAATTTCCAGGTAGGGTTTGTTAAAGCCTGAAATCCCACCTGAACTTTGGCAAGTCTTTTTTCAAAAGAATAAATAATTATAAAAAAAAAAAAAAAAAAAAGAGACCCATACACAAATATTTGGCTAAGCAACCCATAGCAAATTGTGTAATGCCAGTTAAAAGTTGTGTTTTCTAAGTATCAGCCCCAGAGGTTTTATCTGAAATAAAATCCTGATTACTTCAGATTCTGAAGGCAAACTGTGACCCTGCTCTGCATCTCCAAATTTGAAACATTTGTGTTGTGCCCCTCAATAACGATGCCTCTTGCTAGAAAAGAACAAAACCTTTTCAAGAACTTGCTTATTTCATCTAGTAAGGTAAGAAGGCCCCAAACATGCATATAAAAATTAGTTCAGCCTTGAAGCTTGATCAAAAAAGGTCACCCAAAATTGGAAATACAGTGCTCTATCAAGCAAAAATGACCCATCTCCAGGCATGCAAACGCCTTCTGTGTGCCTGCATGCCCAGCGACGTTTCTGTCTGTTAGAACCCCAGTCTTCAATCTTTATGGTCATTAAATGAGAATCAGAATTAGGTCAGCACACACAAGACAAGGAATTATATCCATTTCTTGCATCCTTCTCCTTGGTTTGCCTGGGAACATGCTCTCCTGCGAGGGCTGGGGGCGAAGGGGAGAACTGCGTTGATGAGTTTTGCAACATGTTGCCAGATAGATTAAATAGCCTAACTCTCTCCCACCTTTACTTTGCCAGCCTTACTTTCAGTAGCCTGGGAAAAAAAAAAAAAGAAAAAGAAAAAAAAAAAAAAGAAAAAAAAGAAAACCCCTTAAAAGAAAAAGAAGAAATATGATTAAAAATAAATTGAAAAGCCCAACTTGTAATAAAGCTGGCACTTGCCCCAGGCTTCAGAAATGTCTGAGACATGACACTGACTATACACTCTACAGACACAAGATATAGCTTTTATAGGGAAAAAAAAGAGAGAGATTTGCACTATTGAAAACAGGTTGCAAATACAGTTTATGTTTTGAAAATGTAGGGAGCATGGCTAACAAAATACAGAACACAGCAACAAAACAAGCAACACTCATCCTACAAAACTGTCATTATATAATGTTGCTGTTTATACTAAGCCTCCAAAAAATACCTTCTGTTAATTTTTTAATTAATGGGGTGCTATACAGTTAAATAAACTCATGAAGCATATTCACGACTTTTGCATTTTTACTTCATATCCCAATCTTTATTTACAACATTACTGTTATAAATTACAACAGTACTGTTGATATTCTCCTCACTTGCTGCGATACCCGATGGAGCTCCACAGGAGAAAGAACATAACACAGGAAACCGCGGCATTTCATTCTGCTCTCATTTAAATGTATTTAAGTCAGACAAAACTCCACTGAAAGCAACAGCTATGCTAGTGAAAACCACTGCAATTCCAGTGCTGCTCCTAAGGCACTGCCAAACAATCTCCCTACGTGCAGCACATTTCCAAATAAAGTTAAATTACTTATAAAATATCAGCAATCCATGCAACTTCTTATTACTGTGAAATTACTTAAGCCTTAATTCATCAAGGTGCTTAAGCACATTCCTAATTTTACAGGCATGAGAAGTACCAGTGACCTTAGTAAGACTAGTCACACACTTATATTTAAGCACATGCTTAAGCATCTTGCAACGCTGAAAGCCACAATGAGAAACAGTTCCATGTGAATTAAAAACTGCTTTACACCTTCACAGGCAAACCACCACTTCAGGTTTGCTGTATCCCAGGTTTGGCTGCACCACTTACTAGATAACCCCTAAAGTACAAAGATCAATGGAGGACGAACAGTCTCTAATAATCTGAATAACATCAACCATTTGAAATAGACTTCCAATTTATATCTGATGCCTACTAAACATCTTTTGGAGTGTATACAAGTGCTGGATAATAGCTTTAAAGCATTCCTTTGTGGACCTTCCCTAAACAGCACTCCTCAATGTGTAACTTTACTGCTTATGAGTAAGCATAAGCAAATATAAGGGGAGAGTGCACACACCTATGAAAACAGCTGGGAACAAACATACCACTGCTGAATTTTCACATGAGATGCAAGGCTAAAAAACAAACCAGCAAACATTTCAGAGGTTACATCTCTTCAAAGAGTCCACATAAACCTAAATGATTACTGCATGATCTTAATTTACCAGCCAAAGTAAAAGCAGCTATTGTAGAAAAAAAACACAGAAAAAAACCCAAAAAAACAACAAAAAAACCCACCCACCAACCCAGAAACCAAACCCCCCAAACCCTACAAAAATAGGTATCCATAGCCTAAAGAGGACTTCTGGATTTGGATGTGCACATAATCCAGGTGATTACATGTCTAATGATCCAGCTTCTGCACGTACATGCTTGTATCCACACACACAACTGCCGAACGTCGGGTGCCAATGTCAAGGTGCTTTGAGGACTCAGATTTATGCAGTTATTTATCAAAGACATTAGAAACAAAAAAAACCCACTAAAAATAAAAAAACACACACAAAAACACCAAGGCAAAGAAAAAACAATAATCACAGCAAGTGCAACAAAGTGGTAGTTTCCCCTTATCCTTCAACAGTTAGAGAAAATTTAAGTCTTGTTGATGTCAATAAGTAGTTATAACAAAGACATTAGTAATAGTGAGGATAGAGAATGCTGCATGAATGTTCTCAGCATGGTTCATTGACAAGAGATTTAAAAATTGAATTATTAAGGAAAAAAAATAATCATTGATTCTAAAATCCAGGCAAGATAGCCAGCCTACGTTAAAACTTATTTAATTTTTCCAGCGCTGCTTCATTCCTAAGCTCTCAGAGCCACAGCTTTTCCATTGAAAAGCAAAAGACATTTTACGCACAATTTTCCCTCTACTAGAAAGAGGTATATTGTGCCCTTCAGTGAACATAAAATTGATATTATCATCTCTTAGTTTATATCTCACTACTTAACCTTCAGATTAAAAGTTATTAGATTTGAATGACTAAAAAGACATCATGTCACCTTCCGTTCAATGTTGGGAGATGGCAGAACTTGGGGGAAAAGTCTGAATGATAAAACCACAAAGTTTCCAGGAGAATAAAGTTGTTTTTCACATTCTCTGATGAAACAGCAACAAGCTCTACAAACGGAATGATCTTTTCACCATGATGTAATCATCAATTATCAGTGTATTACAATACAAAATCAGACACAATCCAATAGCCTGCATGGAGTTTAATCTATACTTCCAAATGGCTCTTTCAATAGCAACAGCAGTTTAATAATTAGGCTTTATGTCTCTTTGGACAAAATGACTCAACACAGGCGCTCCCTCGAAGTCTAACAAACAAATTTAGTCTAACCCAGTTATGTCAATATGAAACAAAGACTTTATCTTGGATCTCATTTAGCAGTTTTGTTCTAAAGAGATAAGTCCAAATCGTGATCAATGGGACCATAAAACTCCTGATGCAGTTAGCAACCTCTCCCTACAGGTTTTCGAAATAAGAGGAAACTTACCAAACTATTAAAAAAAAAAAAAAGTCATTAATTTACTCTGTGATATATTCAGAATTCTTGCTAGTCAAATCTTCTTCTTGATCTGCCCAATTAAAGAAGTCTCTCAATAATACACCAAATTCCCCATTTCTCATACATTTTCCTTGTCTTTGGAAATGAACAAAATCTGAAGAAATCACATATCCCCTCTGGAGTTCGCCTCCCTGAACCTAACACCTCACATCTCCACATTTCTTAAAACAACTACTGCCAAAGGGCCCAACTGTGGCATCTTCACATCGATACCGCAAACACCCCAACTGCAGCCAGTGAGACCGACTGTGAAGAAATGATTGACTTGAGCACAGACACCAGAACCTAGGCCAAATTTCTTATGTCTATCAAAGATTCTTCTTATCTCCTATACACGAACAAAATTGTATTTTGTATTTGTATACATTCACCTGAATAAAGCTATAAGATACAATGCCATCAGCTTGTTCAAGGAAAAAAAAAAACCTTTCTTTCCTTTACTTTGTGGACACATGGCAAAACCAGTATTTATCTACACTATTCAGAAAGATTGAAGTGACACTTTATAATTACAGTATAGTTCAGCTCAAAGACAAGAGTGAAGAAACTTCCCCACAGTTCTTTATACAAGCTTCCTCCTTGTTTCTCCATGTACCAGTTGCATTTGTATTGCTGTTCCAGTTTGTCATAAACACAGTCACCTTGTAACCCTTTTTATCAAGCAATCTATGCACTACCTAAAAGTACACTACACTCCATCAGACAAGCTATAGGTTTACATTATACAAACATTCTGATTCTGCCTGCTCAGCGCAGGTTGTCAATAAATGCAAGCAATTGCAAAACAGCCATGTGTGTTTTTTTCCTTAAGAGAACACTGATACGAGCCTGCCAGTTCTGCAAAATAAACTCTTTGCAATCTCCGCAGCTAATCTGTCAACAAATTACTATTAAAGTCATACCTCCTAAAAGTTCAAAAGCATTCTGGATTAGACAAAAGATACTGAGTTTTATACTCGTGGGGCAGTACTTGAAGTTACGGTATCAAAGCCGATCTTGCTATTGATGTGGAGAGGTTTGTATTTCTGCCACCACGCAACACAGCATTTGGTGTCTTGCTGCTATACATTGGAATTCAACTTTGTATTCGTTTTCTTTGTTTAATTCATATTCTTGTTTCTCTGCTAATAACGTGAAAAACGCTTAAATGAATAGTCCTGAGGATAAAAATAAAACACAATAAATAATATTTATTTTATAAGGAAAAAAAAAAAAAAGAAAAAAGAACTGGCTAGGACTGAAGCATCAAATCTTCCATTTCAGTAGTCATCAGAAACCAGCAAGTAAAGCTGTGATCATGTCCATTAAAAGGCAGTTTGTCCCCATGAGTCTTTATTTATTACTCCTTGTAGGCAAAAGTCACCCCATCGTTACAACATTACGTTACAGTCCAAGGTGCCCTTGCCCAGCCTGACTTTCAGCTTGTGGGTCACCCCGACACCTATTTTGCACTTCCCAGATGTTTTTCCGTGATGCCTCAGAGTCAACAGATTTTGCCAAACTGCCTGGTACCCCGTTCCCAGGTTTTCTGCCCTGTCCCTTGGTTCTGCCTCCGTGGGCAGCTTGGGAGCAAGCTCCCGAGCCCCGCTGCCTCACCCCGTGCCATTTAGGAAGTCCAACGACCCAGGCAACCTTCATGCCTGCTCCAGGTTTTATAAGCAGGTCACCAAACCCCTGCCCATTCCACCTCATCCTGACAAGTCATTCCTGTGAGATGTCGAGCACTGGCACCCATGGGGTCAGCAGCAGCAGGAAGGCAACCTCTCCCACCTTCAGCAGGTGCCAGAATACTGCAGGAAAGCAGTTTTCTTCCCTTCCAGTCTGGTTCCGGGGGCGGTATCTCCTGTATGTATCACCATTTTTATCCAACCCTTCCACAGATGCACTGTCCCTGAAGAGTCACTTGTACTGCTTTGGCTTTCTTAGTTCACAATTACAAATGCAAACATCGTTGGAGCTATTTGGCTTTATTATACACAGCAGAACTCACCCCTGCATTTGCTACTCCCAGCTTAACAGCACATTTTACAAGATTACTAATGCTAAAATAATTTACCATCACATCACTCTCTGCCTCCTTGCATGGCAGAATCACCCTAAGATGACATAGGAAGCACAAAACTCATCCTACAAGTCCTCCCTGTGCTTACCACAACAGTGCTCACACCGGAGTTCCTTCAAACATACGAACATCTGTGGTGCTCCATATTTTCCCATAGTAAAATATTTACAAATTTGTAAACCCATGAAACTTCCTAAAAAAACCTTGAAGCATTTCTGTTTTCCTCTCTCATACTAACAAAGCTATCAGTCCTTAAAAATTCATACATTTCACAAAAAAATGGGAACCAAAATTCAGCACAGATGCTTTACACAAGCCATTGTACGTCCAGGTTTCAGCACTGTGCCACGTTTATCACAGGAATACACAACTAACCACAACAGCAAAGCTCAAACTACCCACCACTGATTTTTTTTTCCCAGACAAAACAAGTGCCAGGTGGCAAAATGAAAATATTTCAATGAAATGCTCTTAAGAAATCGCTGTTTAATTCAGAACTCATTCATTTGTATTGAAGAAGCATTTTGTAGAACGCATTCTGTTAAGTGACCTGGGAGCATATGTTGTATACGGAGAAACATCTAAACATTATGCTCCATGTTGTATGTGTATCTGTAAATGCTTGCATTAGCTGTCTGAAAACAACGGGTTTTCTTCTTTTCAGCATTTAAAAATATTTTCCAAACACAAAGATTGATATTTTTATGCTAGCTCTGATTACCCTTTTGTTGTTATCAGGTCTTTTTTGGTTTGTTGTTTTTTTTTTTTTAGTAACAGTTTTAAACTTTGCAATCAACTTGCTTTTATAAAGATAAACTCCATGGACAAGTTAGTCATCAAAACCAATTAAATAGCAGAAATCAAACACAGAACATAAAGGTCTTTTAAGAACTTTGGGAAAAGCAAACTCCCTGACCACATTTATCGTCCTGGCAGGGGATAAATAAACTATAAACCCAAATCTCAGCTGTGTGAAAGCGATCCCAAGCATGGCAATGCTGCCCGCAGCCCTGCGCCTGGCTCCCACGGGGCTGGCAGCGCTTGTGCCTGCGCCGGGCACCGCGTGGGGAGGGCCGGGGGACCCGTGTGGCAATGACCTGTTGCCACTCCTTAATTGACCAAACGGGCGGCTGCTGAATGACACAACCCATTACAGGCGAGATCACAACATTATCAAAGGTGGCACGAGCCCTCTGGATGGCTACGGAGGAGCCCTGCGCAAGGCGCCAGCAGCGAAGGTTACTAACTGGTGGTAGGAGTGGAGGAGCAGAGGTCTGAGCAATTCTTGTCTACGGCGTACACATGACCCTCACTCTGCTCCTCTCTGCACAAAGCAGCACTGGAAAATTCCATAGCACTCCTATGGAAAATGTGGCGTAATTAACTCATTTTGATATGAAGCCTTTTTAAGACGAGACCTTTGTGTTGAACATATTTTACTGTTCCACACTCCTCTTCTACTGTCCTATATTAATCAAAGCTGTAACCCCTGTTGTCTTTGCACTACGAATCAGAATGTGCCCCTGGCAAAGAATGAGGGAAAAGTCAACAGGAATTAAGTTTCAGTGCAACTGTTTACTCAACTGTGGCCTGCAGTTATTGAAATTTTATCCGTGGTTTTGTGTGACTACTGCAGTAATGAATTCAGCATGGCTGTGATTTTCTCACTGATGGTATTCTCACTTCAAGTAAAAACCTGTAGGATGAAAATGATTGAAACAACCAAAGTCTACGCATTTAGTATCATCCATTTTTCTGACGTGTTTAATTATGGCAGCTTTCTGTCTTAGCTTGGCAAATGGGGTCCCCCGCTCCTCCGCAAGCCTTCGGTCTGCTTTGTTTTTGAGTGCAGGTTTTTTTCTTCCCCACAACAACCTGCTAAAAAGATCACCGTACACTTAGGGGAGTCTTAACCAGCTGCCAATCGCTTATTTAAAAGGTTTTAAGAATGCTTATTGCATTAGAGAAACTGAGGGTTAGGCGTAAGTGTATTCGCCGTGGCTCTGCTGCAGCCTTTGTTCCCACACACGTTAATGATACATGCCCAGCACTTTGGTGTAAAATTTCCTCGGAGGGTTTCAAAATTTTATCGGGGAAAAGAAAAAAACTAAAACATATTACACAGATAATTTACACTGGTGAACTTGGTCACTTCCCAAAAAATACACTAATTAAAATATAAAGGCAAAACGCACAATTTGGTTCCAACTCTTCTGAATTGAGGAGTACTGACACAAGATGTACTTATTTATTTATTCTGACATTTTGCCGCAGCAGATACCTCTGCAGCCTTTCTCACTAATAGAAAACATTCTGTTGATAGAGGTTGCTAGGTTATATTAGAATTTGTTGCAAAACCAAAACTTAACGTTAGTGTATTTTCCACCCAGTGACACATTTTGGAAACCAGTTATTTGTATACAGTGGTTGACCCGATTGCTGTCACCAGACTCAACACATTCAGGCAACAGAAGCAAGCCCGGATCTTTGGGTATTTCCAGGGAACGATTAAAAAAGGAGCCCTGGAAGAAAAGTCCAGCATTTCTCTTTACATTAACGACTGCAATCCCCTACGGACAAAAATGTACAGAATGTCATAGGCAAGTCCTAAAAGCATCCTCTGACTGGCAAATACGAAAGGCTTGGAGGGGGTGTGGTGTTGTTAAATGCTTTACGCTCGTTCTGTAAGTAGGAAACTTGTAATACGTCTTACAGTACCTGCTGTTGCTGAAGATGTGCTAAATCTGCAGCCCCAATTTCAACTGAAGGTGTCTCGCCGTTTGATCTCACCTCCCGCAGGCTGCACTCTAGTAAATGGTTGCCACCGCTCGCTCCATTCTGAATGGCTGAACCGTTACTTTTTGTCTCAGTCCCAGATTCTTGCATCATGACTCAAAAACCTGAAATAATTTAGGGGAGGGGGGAAAAAAAAAAAAAAAAGCAGCTGTTAAAACAGTTGCTGTATATAAGGAGACATGCCCTGTTTTAAATCCTGCCAAAACTGTAAACATTTGTCATTTCCCTTCATACGATTTATCTTTCATTAATGGTTCACGCTACTAGTTTATGTTTATTTATCTGTTGGTACAGCTATAATTTTAGTAAGTTAGTTCTGTTCTAAATATAGTATTATTTGCTCAACATATTTTTTCCCTTAGAGAAAAAAAAATATTTTTGAACAAACACACAGAATCCGTAATTAAATTTCTCTAGTTACATCTGGATGCTTTTGTTTGAAACTGATGAGTCACTCTGCAACATACGAAGGACAGTATCAAAAACTTTATATGCACTGTGTAGGGGCAGGTAGGTGAAGCCCCGCATTCACTATTTTCCATTCATACCACGATATTGCCAAATTAGCACCTTTTATTACGCTGAAGCAATTTAGGTTGAGTCTGAGGTATGCTGGACACCATCAGTGTTTGTTTGGGGCAAACTGCTTCAACTGCTCATGGAATTAGTCTTTTGGGCAAATTTCTTAGCTATGGAATTCTGTCTGGCTGTGGACGCACTACGGCATTGCAGCAAAGAGCTTCCTGTGTTATTTGGCTAAACGTCATGTTAGTAGCCACAGCTAGTCACAGCCAGCCCTCTTGACTCTTGGTGGGTGTCTGTCCCTGGGTGCTTTACAACACTGGACTCATCAACTGTATCCGTGGGTCACGGGCCCCACGAGGAAGGCGAGGGTGAGTGCCTGCTTGCTTACTCCAGAACTGCTGGGATTCACACGCCTTTGGGAACTAACGGTCAGCACAAGACCCCCCCAGACAAAGCACAGCCAGTTTCTAGCCATGAACTGCTACTTTTGAGATATTCTGATGAGCTGTTTTATAGGTATTTCCACCTGCAAGGCCCCCACTTGCAGGATTTCAGTGTTATTAACCTGTTGTGTGTCTGCCAGCTCACCTCTCCCTCCCTCTGCGCTGCTTCTCTCATCCTCACCTGGGGGCAGGTGGGGTACGGTAAGCCAAGCTGCATGCTCCAAGCACATCACCTACTCCGTGCTAACTCACCACATGCACTCAGGAGCCAAATGCCTCTGCGCAGGGTAATTCACCTTGAAATTAAGATGCTTTACATTTAAGGAAGACCCTGTTTCAATGCAGTAACTACCTCGAGTCAAAAGGAAGAAGAAAAACCCCTTTCAACATATAAGGGAAAATATCAATCAGAAAGGACAAGAGAAAGTGCATTTCAACAGAAAAATACCAGAGGAAAATCCTTTCCCTGGGAACTCCACAGGTACTGAAGTTACCGGCTGGAGACAGCAATTCCTCCCTCCAGCCCGGCTGCCCGTGTGTCACCCAGCCCAGCCCTCGGTGCCGCTCAGCACCCGGCTCTGCGCAGAGGTACGCTCCAGTCCCACGCACCAGCACCAGACCTCTCCTCCATTCAATAGCTTCAGATGTTCACCATGATGATCCATAGTGCTGATAATCAAAACGTCATAACCGAGAAGCAGCTGAATAACGAGGGCTTTGTCACCACCACGCTCCGGCAGTAACATTCCTCGTGGATTCACATCCCAGGCGAGTGAACCCCTCATTAGCCAGACCCCACTCCAATCATGATGGAATCTATTCATGCTGACGGCCGCCCAAGCACAGGGCCGGTGCTAGGACAGATTCAAATGTTCTGATTACATTTAAATAAATTTCAGCTGGTCCATGGAAACTTCTCTCAATCTGTTTTGTGAAATCTTCGAATTATGCAAGGGGACAAAAGGGCTCGGGGGCTCATTATAAAGCTTCTGTCAACTCCCTTGTAAAAGCTCCAGAGATCTAAACAAACCTACAGCTTTCCCAATGCCACTAGCAAATGCTTTTGGGTTTTAACATGATCCCGCTCTGACACACACTGAGCATGGTGTGTTTTTCATTTTCGGCACTAGAAGGAAAGCCCACAAGCATGATAAAGTCTAAATATGTGTTTACATCTAACAAGGAAGGCTGGATTACACACCGGGCAGCAACTGCATGGCACAGGTTGCTTCACAAGACGAGACGGGAGCGAGATTCTCCAGACAGCTCACAAGTTACTCAAAGCTATACCGTGCAATTTTTACATGCTACACTGTTAAAAAGGACATACCTCTTTTAACCAGAGATAAATCACAAGAGATGTAATTGTTTTCTGCTTCCATCCAAATTTGTGGTCAAGCCTCAACTGGAGGAAATTGAGCATCACATTTAATCTATGTCAGCAGAAGATCGCCACCATGTAAGACTGGGTTAGCAGGTTGAACCCAGAGACTCGTGTCTTTGTCGTGATGCACGACAGCAAGTGATGGCTGGCACATCACCACCACACAGACCATGCCCAATGGAGGAAGAACATACTAAAGAACTGGTGGAAGATGCCTCCAGGAGACACCACGGTGGAAAGAGATGCGAAAACGGATGTGCTGAAACAGTAAAGAAGTACATTTCATTCTCCAATACTTCTGATGCAACCTGGGTAAACTGCTAAAGGAGGGTCAGATAAAGCACCAACCAATACTCTGAGACGCCTCTGACAGCAGCAAGAAGAATGTGCACCACTGAGGAGCAGATCTATCACTGCCTGATCACAATTTGTCGGCTTGCCCTTCCGAGCAAAATATCTCCAGGACACAGAAAATAATTCACAACCAAACTGGTCAAGAAATTATTTATTGTCTCTAGGATTCCAAAATGCTCCTGGAAAGAAACAACAGCAGAAATTACTACAATTTTTCCAACCTATAGGACTGAGAAAAAGATGGATTATTTATAGTATTTGGTCACAAAAAGATCATAGCTCTTGAGAATCTTTCCCATGACAAATTTCATGCTCTTTTTTACCTTTCAAAGCACCCCAGCCAGTTACCACCTGAGCAGCAATGGGCTGGCCGCTGCCCCTCCGCTGGCTGTGCCCACCCTACCTATTGTATCCAGCAGAATCAGCAGCAGCTATCAAGGAAATTGAGCTGGAAATGAAGTTTGCAAAGAGAACATCAAAAGAGTAAAAAGAAAACTATGATGTTTAGACTTTCAAAAATCATTTTAAAAGCAGGAGGGAACATCTTTGAGCAAATTTTGCTTTAAAAACACCCATTCACAAACAGTCAACTTCAATATAACTTCAACTGGACAAGACAAAACAAATCCACTTTGCTGGAATACCTCCAATAGAAAACAGGATTTTCAAGGGAGAAAAGATAAAACTGTTTATTTCTTCACTGTAGTCAAATGTGAGTTGACATAAATAATCACAGTTTGGTTTGATCATTAAGCGTCATGTCATGAAAATCAACCTGTGAGAGCTTTCTGCAAGAATGATTATTATTTGTCTTTTTGAGCACACCTAAATGAGCTGAGGTGATGGTACACTGAGGATGGCTGAGATAATTGTCTCTCCTCAGCACAGAGGAGCAGGCCTTACAGAAGCCTATTAGTGAAGTCTGTCATTCAAAATCATGAAAGAAAAAAGCAAAGCAAGGTTGACTTTATGCAACATGATTAGGTTCTGTGGGAACTGAACTGAAGCTTCAGGTCAAGTACCACAAACTGTGATTCTGGCCTGAAGACAACCCCAAGTAACCAAAATAGTGCTGAAGAAGCTGTTATGCATAATGATTTGTGATGGGAAATACAGTACTCCACAAAAGCTTTCATGACATACAAGAGACCACGTTCTGACTTAGGAAATTATTGGCAAAAGAGCACGTCCATCTCATGTGTTCTACAAAGCAGAATGATTCTCGTATCAATTCTGCAAAGGAAAACAGATTTTTCCAACTTAAAATAGGTGGGTTCTTGCCCATGTGAGTATCTTTTTTTTAATAAAAAATCTACAATATTTCACGTTACGAGAGGTACAGAATGACTCTTAAAGATTACTGAAGGTGACACAAGCTGTTTTTCCCATATGAAGGGACCAAAGCTAAGTCGCAGTATGAACAACAACTTGTAAAATTTTATCCTAAAATCAAGGAGCACATAATTAAAGAGCTGTTCTTTTACGATTTAATGTCAGCTTGGTTTAAAAATCTCACAACGATGAATAATTTCTCAAGATTCCCATCTTAGCCTGCACAAAAGCTTTCCTAGCTTTGATGCACAGCCAAATACAAAGCCCAAGCCGTACAGTTTGGCCCATCTCCTTGGTGAGTATCTTATGCTCAAGGTAATGGAGTAAAATTTCAGTGGAGTGAAATGAAAGCAAGGCACTCTGTCAACAGGAGGAAAACAGCTAATCATCTTCCAGATGACTTGGACAGAAGCAGGGGACAGCTAATTTCTTAAGGGCATGGTTAAAATCGAAAAAACATAGGTCGGATATGAACTTTGGCTGAATCAAATTGATCTTTCTGAGGATCCCAGTGTTGGTGTTTTGAAATAAAAGATAGAAGCTGAAGGAATCCTAATTTTGAAAAGGTTCCGTGCTAACTCATTTAAGAAGAAAAAAAAAAAAAGTCACAAAGACCAGATGCTGCAGATACACGTGTCTGTCTTAGCTCCACTGGACTATTTAGATGAGCAAGGTTAAGCATGGAGATTAGTAGGCAGGAGGTGGGCGCTGAAGTGTGCAATTTCTGCAATTCTTCTACTAGTACAGTTTCTAAAGACTAAGCAGCATTGTTTAATGTCAGCATGAGGGAGGATTTACTGACTGAAGCACCCATCAGAATAAGGACCCACTGAAAGTGTGAAAGACTAAGGGACTGATATTTAGATGTATTTAGATGCCTCGCCATACACGGAGGCATCTGGCGAGACATTTTTAAGACTCCTGAATAAGCACCAATCTACATCTTTAAGCATCTCATCACCTTTAAAAAACTATCCCCAGGGTCTTCTGGGCCTTAAAATCTCTGTTTTAATATGCTTCCAGACTCAACCTGGACTACAGATTCAGAATGTAGCTTGCGTGTTTCAAAGTTACTTCCAAGGCTGATGCTTTTATTTTGGCTATTAGTACTTGGAGGTACTAATATTTACAAATATATTTACAAATATATATACACACATCAAGATCATTCAACATTTCTGTCCCCTGGGATCAGCGCTAGAGCAAAAATGTTGTCATAATACATCCCTTCTTTGTCACATTTGTGAAAGATTTTAAGCTAACAAAAAGTTCAGTCTTTATTCCAGGGCAGTTAATTAAGGTTGACCAAGTCAGGCAGAAGTAAATTAACTTGGCTGATCAATTATTTATATGAAGCAGAATAAATGCCCTTAAAGAACTTGGCCCAGCCATGAAAGGACATGTAAATTAAACACAACACAGATTTATAAAATATATTTCTGCTTTTATAGGCAGAGGAGTTAATGGTAAAAATCAGCTTTAAGTCATCACATCACAAGACCTAGTCCTAAATTCCCCAGCAGACACACTACCCATACACACACGGTTTATAAGTAAACATTTTACCTATTTGTTGCAAGCAGTTCCCCAAAGCAAGCTCAGGACTAACTTCAGAGCACTGCTCTGTGTATTTACAAAAAAAAAAAAAAAAACAAAAAAAACCCCAATGTTTGGAAGCATCTCATGACAAGGCAATGCTGCAGCGACAGGATTTTACCCTTTGAAAATGAAATGAGCAAAGCTGCTTCTTACCCCCAGCACAGGTGCAAAAGCAACGCAGCAGCCTGGCATTCCCGGTGCTGCTGTTATCAGCCATGAGGACCATGACGGCTTTCCCATGAGACCACTGCCCAACTCACAGGTGGTCTCTTTTAGTCCCAGTATCTTTGGAGCAAGTGCCCTGGCTGGGGAAAGCGCCTCAGGCTCCACATCCCACCACTGCTCCCAAATTTTTCCAGGAACATGCTTTGACGGTCCTCAGCTGACACCGAAACACCATCTCCTCTCACTGACACCCCATCCCTAGGTCAGTCAGGCGGCCAGCAGCACCATCCCCGCCATCCATGAGTTCAGTAAAAGAAACAGGATTCACTAGTGGAAATTAAAAGCCTTGTGTAAGGTAAGGCTTTGATCTACCATGGGGGAAGGCGTACAGATGTTCAGCTGCTCATTTACTAAATTACACCATGTCACAATTAACTGTGAATCAGCCAGCTTCACATGAACAGCTCGAGGGCTGCCACCACGCTAAGTACAGAAATAACGCTGGGGAGGGGAGTCCGAACTAGCCAGGTGGACCAGATGACTTCTCTCTGCCTGTGTTTGTGGTTAGCACAACTATTAGAAAGAGCCATCCCAACATATGGCATGATTTAACTAAATCAGATCATGCTGAACTCACCAGCCTTTCTCAACTTACAAACCCCTCCGCTCTCGTCATTGCAGATGGGTGAACACCCGTCATGCTTTAGGAGTTTTCAGTAGCCGTCATTTATCCTGCTGACAGGGTGTATTTTAGGTATAATTATGTACTAACTAACTATAGATCAACTGTCAGTACATTAGGGTACTTTTTGGATAAAACTTCATGCTTACCCCTTTGAAGGCCACTCGCCTACACACTACTGGCGGTTGCTGAATTGTGCAGGAGTATGAGAAAGGAGAAGGGGATTCAAAGAGCAGTTAAGCATGATCTTTAAGAATCAACCAAAATAGTAAGGAATGGAGAGAGTCAGGCTCCACTGTCCTGAAAAGCGATGCTGAGTCACGTCTGACAGCGGCGTTTGGAGGAGGAGAGGCAAACCTGGAGCAAGGCAAGGGAGGAACATGCACGAGATGTGTGGAAAGAGGAAACAAAGAGACAGCGACGAGGTGAAATCCTTTGATATTTCCTCAGCTTAAAGAGGTAATTCAATGCATTAAAATGGATCCTTGAAATTTCAAAGGATGAAACTCGCACAACAAAGATTGTCGAGAGTGCTATTTTCTAGGATTAGAACAAAAACGCATTGGGATTTGCTATATGATCTTACATCGCTGAGCAAGGCTGTATACTTGCTGTTATGCAAGCACCATCTTCCAATAGCGAATTTTCATAATTATAACAGAAAGGCGTAAATTTTCTAATGCATGGCAGTTCAAAAAGTAATCAAGAGAATGAGCCTGAGGGCTATTTTAATGTATGCAAAGCTAGTGACCCACAGTAAATGGGAGGTAGGCTTCAATGAATGCAAAGTAATGCACACATACTAAAGACCTGGTCTGATGAGGGACGGCTAAAATTAACACCCAATTAATTTCCGAATTGACAAACAAATGAAACCCATAAATCTACTTTCTCATTAATTTTCCTGTGGTATAATTTAAAGCAGTAATATGAGGGCAAAAACTGAGCATTATCCATCATAAATATCAAAAAAGATAGCACTGTAACACCATAAATTATGCATATTACCTGTTGTTAAAAATGATTAATGTATTATCAACTTTATCGTGCACTGTATATGTCTAGACGTATCTAAAAACTGAAATTTCATTTAGTGCTAAGGAAATAAAGGGTCCAGAAGAAATGGGATTATCCGCAGTGCATCCTTGGCTTTGGCTCCTGCCATGGGCGCAGCCCTGGCGCTCTCCTCACGGTTGGACTCATCCCAAGCCTTGGGTCGCCGGAGGTTGAGCGCATCACAGAGGTGATGTGCCGAGCCTCCCCGGGGAAGGGAAACAAATCACGCTGCTCTCGGAGCATCCCCACGAGCCAATCTGCAGCCCCGGCTCCTGGCTCACACGGGACTGCTCCCCTGCCCTGGCCTGCCCTCCCCACACCGGGGAAGAGCTACTTGGTGATGCAGAGTTGCAGGGAGGTGAGGGGCGGGAGGGCAGTAAAAAAGGAACAAGAAGGAAGAAAACATGAAGCTGTAACTAAATTCAGTGAGTGAAAAGCCAGTGCTTTCCAAAAGTGCTTGAGCACATCACCTTGGCCAACAGGAGAAGGACGCGGGTTGCTTTAACTCCTCCCTGTGGGTCATGCCAGTGACAGGCTGGACTTCCACCAGTCTGAACCTCTTCCAGGGTTTATGTTCACTTGCCAGCCTCAAGTCTTCTGAACAGCAGCTTCACCTACTCCTGTCTAGGTGCAGGCTGCCACAACTTTTTATTTATTTAACTGTATACAACGACACAATCTCTCCCACTGTTTGCATGCGTGGCTTGTGCTGCCTGCGTTACTTCTTCCAGCAGCAGCATGTATCATTAGGGCCACGGGACCCTGAAATCGTTTGGAGGTAGCTCAGTGAAAGGCTGAATGATGCTCTGCAGGAGCTGAAATTTAAGACAGCTGTGAAGAGGAGAAGGGAAGGAGAGTCAGGAGCCTAGTCCCACTCGTGCCACACTGACTTATTGTGAAATCACGGTCAAACAACTTAACTTCTTAGAGAATCAGTCACTGCAGTTACCCCTAAGGAAATCTCTTCTGCTGAGGGTGTTGCTGACCACAAACAGTAAGAACAGAGAACAAGCAAATCCAAGAAAAATTAATTGAAACAGACATCGACAAACATGCCATTTGCTTTGTTCAAAAGAGCTACAGCTGGTCCCTATGACAAGCCAGAGCACCAAAACACACCAAGCTGTGAAGACAACAGGTCTCACTCCTTTCCTCACCCAAAGTGAGTTACACAGAGATGACTGACAACTCAACCTTGCCCCAACTAGCTTTTTGCATCCTCCCTTCATTTTACATGTGCACACAAAAGTTACTCCCAGTCTCACCTTGGATAAACAAACCCCCTTTGCAAAGCCAGCTCTAGCTCAATCTATGCCTCTCAGCTTGACAGCTATTAGAATCCATATTCAGCACGAAGCTCATACCATAGCTGCATAAAAGCTCTAGAGCTGGGCCACTTCCAAGTGACTGGCAAAAATGATGTAATCATTTACATACCATCATCGGCAGAGTGAGGTTCCTTCCTCTCTCTTGGGGAGAGCTGTCTTTCAGCCGTGAGCTTGACAGAAATCATCCTTACCATCACTGGGATCATCGTTTGTTTGGAAGGAAAGGAATGGCGAGTGGCAAAAAAACCCCAAACCAAACAAAAACCCCATAGTTCACTGTACCATACGACTCCGCGACTGCTACCGTACGGACGGCAGCACCACCTGCACTACAGGAAAAACTCCAGAAGGAAAGACACTTCACTGCAGCGTGGTGAGGGGCTGCAGAGCTGCCTCGGTGCCGCTCCCAGGAGGTACCCACCTGCTCATCCCAGCCGGGCACAGCAGCGTGCAGGGCTCCCTGCGGTTTCGTGTAAAACAGGAACAGAAACTGCAGAGCTATTCTCACAGCCCAGGACTGACTTGTTTGTATGCACACTGCTCTGAGCTTGCAACATAAACTCTTGCACTCCGCCTCACAGAAAAACAGGCAACTATTCAACCAAATAAAAGGCCAAAGTCGCATTTAGTAAATACGGTTAGTTTATGCCAGGCAGCAGCAGCAGCACTGCTACCATAAGATGGTATCAAACCTCGCAAGCCCAAGTGCTGGCTGTAGATGAATGAGACTCCCACCCTCCATGCCTATCTCCATTGAAGTGTTTCTGAACCAGCCTCCAGAAGTCAAAACCCACCTCAAAGCCAGCTGCAACTCTGTTAATACTTCTGCACAATACAATTTGCACTTCACTATTTTCACTTAGTTTAAGGCAACGGAGGTTTGATTCACTGCAGTAACACGAGTCAATTAATGACCAGCTTGTCCACGTACACACCTCGTGTACCTCCCGCTTCCCCTCCAGCCCCAACACAGCTCTAGGATCCAAAACGAACAATATGTTTGGACCACTGGTGCGAGCTAGTGAATACAATATATTGCATTTTTATGCATGTTTTGTTGCTTGCTTTTCCCAGGGATGAAAAGGACAGTTATTTAATTTTATCCTTCAAAACCTTTTTATAAATGTATAGTCAAGATATTTTAACACATTAACTCACATATAAAGGAACAGACACCACCTTCACACAAAAAGAGTTAACATTCCTTCCCAAGGTCACTCTAAGAGGGTTTACTCCCTTTGTGTGTGAAGCCCTAACAATTTACTGTTAGTGCTAACAGGTCCTGCCTGGCATTTGAAATCCAAGCCCCATTCAGAAACAATAACAAACATTAATTTTGAAAACAAAGATGGTGTGAGGGAGTTTTTTCTCGCTCATTTGCAAAACAACCCAAAAGCGACAACTACCAGAATGGCTCTCTCTAATTAGGACACCCAGAAACCAAAGAGCAAACAGCCAGCATACAGAAATTAGCAGATGTAAACGCAGTTTTTCAGTTATAAAAAGAAGAAAAGCAGCTCTGTCATTTCGCTCACAGGAGCAACCGAGTGCAGTTTTAAATTCGGTATTTTCTCTCTATTCAAACAGCTCTGCTTCTAAAACAGATTTTCCTCAGATCTCCTCAGAAATAAAAGTGAAAGGTTTGCCTTTTCCAACTCCATAGAGGGCACATGCATCAATTAAAAGCTGACATGAGAAAAGAGGGAAACCAAAAAGCCCCCAACCAAATGCTGACACAGAATGCAAGGCTGTACTTGCAGGGTGATTACCTGGTTCATAGCCCTATATCTTTGTCCTAGACCTTCTAACGCCTTGTTTGCTCCATGCAGGATTTTCTAGCCATCAGCCATCTACCGCTGTGCTAGTCGTCTTGCAGGAGTGCTCTCTCCCTTTTGAAAAAAGCAAACAACTGGATAGATATCATTACACTAAGGAAATCTCTTGGAAAAACCAAACAACTTGCTAATCTTTCTAGCCCCTTCACCCAAGTTAAAGATAAGCAAAGCAAACCAAAGTGAGTTTCAGCCACATTCCAGGGACAAGTTCCCCTTTTTCTCCTTTATCAAAATCCCAGCATTTAAAGGTTTTTTTCCAGACCTTGCAGGATAAACTGCTGCTCACACCCGCAAACAAAGCAATATTTGTTTAATAACTGATTGCTGCCATGGGTACAGTAAACAAGGGGCCCAGCATTTGTGTTTATGAACAAACACATCATCTTGCAAGAGCAATTTAACATTAACCAGGTGGAATAATCAACAGATTTCATAGGTGACACTCGGGGCAGGACTAATGTAAACAGAGCAGGGAGGAGAAAGGGGCCACTCTTAGGGAATCAAGGTTGAGGCAAATGCATTACAGAGTAAACAGCTGGGAAGAACTCAAGACAAACAAATAGTCATTCTTCTGACATTTCGAGAAGCAGAAAGGTTGTACGTTACATACATCAGCTGCTGACCACCGTGAAATCAAACCAGTTGGGGACTAGGCCTTCTTGTTTACACAGTGCCATGTTTGCTTATAAACAACAATTTGCTGTTACCAACCTCGCATTACTCATTGCATAAACGAGCAGATCAAGTGAAATCCTGTTAACTCTTCTGTGGATTGAGGGTTTTTTCCTCCCCTTCAACAACAACAAACAAAAAGCCTTTGCAGTCTTGCTGTGCAACCTCAAGACAACAGGCAGCAGGGGAAAATACATGGCTGTGCATCTGTTCCGATAAAGGGTAAAGAAAGGAGTTGAAAACACTTGAAAAGTGTTTCACAAAACAAGATTTACCGGCCAAACCACTGATGGAAAAGATCTATTTGCATTTTTTTAAAAAAATCAGCAACTGCGAAAAGTAGGATGCAAAATGTTCATTTCTCTCCTAGAACAAACAAGCAAGGCGACAGCTTTCTACACAACTTAATCTGCCCAGCATGACCACGTACGTGTGTAATTTTATACACACACATCCATACCCATGCCAGCTCCCTGCACGCAGCTCTGCGCAAGGCTGAAGCAGCAAGGCACAGTTCAGCCCTCTTCCTCCTCCTCTCGCCCCCCCTCAACCCTCTTGCTTCTGCCTCCCATCACCACTCTCTGATCTCTGGGGATCTCCCCAGCTCCTGTTCGTTAACCCAAGGGGGGCCAGAAGCCGCTGAGGTCACCTTCTCACAACTGAGACCTGGCCCCCAGCCGCTCCCCACCCTGATGTCCATCTCGTGGCCCCGAGACACTGTAACATTAGTCCTCACGGTGCTGGAGATGCTGAAGTCCCCTGGGTTTGCCATTTTCCAGAAAGCCTTTCCTTTCCCATCTCTCATCCCTGTAACGCTCAAGAAGTCGCCCATCACAATGCTCCTCCAGGGAGGTTTCTGTAAATTCTCTGTCCTGAACACGGATTTTGGGAAAGATGCAAAGTATAGAGAGAGAAGACGGATGGTCCTACTGGTACAGGTTAATCCAGGGCTCCGGGTTACATTCCTGCCCTGACACAATCCCTGCGTGTGACCTCCAGAAGGCTCCTCATCCCCCTCCTATGTAAAACAAGCCCTTTAACATGTTGCATGAGTTGGAAGGGGGTAGAGCATGTAGTTGGGGTCTATACCACAGGTCCTTTTTTCTCCCAGCTGCACTGTGGCCCCTACCTGGTTCACAGCTACCATTGGATGAGCACCAGCAGTACCACCAAACACTCAATAAAACCACCCCAGTTTCAAACACATGAAGCATCCAAGGTCACAGCTGGTCCAGGCACTAATCTCCCATCCTTTGCCATTTCATGTGCAAACAGCGTGATGGTCAGAATCCTCTGCCTTCATCATTTTTTTCACAAGTTCTAGAATATTTGGTGTTTCTTTCACAGCACAATCCTGGATGTCCATGGCTGGCTAAGAACCTCCATTTTCGTTTTCAGAAAATATTTAGCCTTTTGTTGTAGTAAAAAAAAAAAAAGGCTCAAACCCATGAAATCAGTACAACCTACTAATAAGACAGGTATTCAAATAAAACCCAAATGCAGCATTGTTCAGGCAACGGCGTATTTTTTAATACATCAGGTTGACAACATAATAGCGGGCAGGATGAAAGGTGCAACTCGAGGACGGGGCTGGCATCCGCACACCAGGAAAACAGAAGTGCTGCCCCATTTCCTGTGCTTCAGCAGAGTATTTCTGATGTCTGGGGCTGCCGGGGACTTAACTCTGAATTAATGATTACACACAATACCCTCCTTTCTCCCCTCCCTGCAGGACAGCGAGGGCCAGCTTCACCGAACGACTGTGGGCAGGCAGGCACGGGTCACGGGGGATTTAGATATTTCACAGCAGCTTCAAAAATTCAGACGCTGCAACCTGAAGGCTTCTGGAAACATCAAGCTTCACATAAAAGTCCTGATATTTCCCTACTTGAGAAAACTGCTCTCACCTCAGCCGTACTGCCTGTTTCACACTCCTTTTCCAGCACGTAAAATCACAGTTTATTCAGTACAAAGTAACTACAGTATGATAAAAACTATAAGCATATCATTCAAATGCTTTATTGGTCAAATAGATGGATGCTTTTATTAGTCCAACCTTTTTTGTAATGGAGTGCCACTGATGACCCAGTGTTAGCCTCATTCCCTGCTATTAATCACACTTCTAAGAGCTCATTTTGCTTTAAAATCTTAAGAAATTGCTATAATTTAAAGACATGGTGTCTACATAATGGGAAATGCTTCACAGATTGTATCATTCCATATAACACAGAATTTTTATGGCAATGCTGACCACGATACCAAGGTATTACAAAACTTGAATAAAGTATTTTATGAAGAAAATCTAAATGTAAACTTACTTTTGCATTTGTGGTTTGCCACATCCACAATGTTTTAATCGCAGCCTTTTGGGAGTTGCAGTTTTCAACTGCATGTGGCTTACATAGATTAAGACTACAAAAACACTTCCTGAACAAATATAAACAGAACAAAACAAAATTAAATGAAAATTAAATAAAATCAAAGGATGGACCATGAGACTAAGACTGTTCAAGCTGTATTTTAACGATTTTAATGCAAGGGATTTATCCTTTTTCTGTATTTCCTTTTTCTTTTCTGCACAGGGAAAACAGATGATGTTTACTGTGAAAAACTTTTATGACAAAGTGGAAGCATCTTTTGAATCTACCTACAGTGAGAATTAAATTAATATAATGATGGTCTTAACCCGTATTATTAAAAAGTACTTTGCAAAATGTTTTGACAATGTTGACTGCTGCAAGAGGGAAAACACATTTAAGACAATTTCAGCCAAATGCAAAAGCAGAAGCCTTCCATTTTTCAAATGTAAAGTAAAAAGCATCTTTAAACATCTTCTTATGAAAGAAAATGCAGTGCAATTATGTTATATGGCACACACAAAAGCGTGTTCTTTTCCTCAGTTCTCTAACAAGATATTAGTACCTCCTGGCCTTAGGAATACTATGTGTAAATCACATCATATTCAAAGTGTCTGAATTAATTATAATAGAAGCTGGAGAGAAATGTTAACTTTCCAGGTTGTTGCTAAGGATTAGCCCTTGTTTACAATTCCGTATTTATAGAACAAGAAAAATTTGTCAAATGAAGGGCAAAGAGGAAAGCAAGAACACAAATTTAGCTTTGATTTCAAAACAAATCAGATCTTGCAACCATTCCCTGAAAAGAAAACCACAGTTTTTAATGTGAAGATGCAAATGAGTCTCAGAATATAAAAATGTTTTATAATTCTGTGCATTCAACACTACTAGATGTTATTTAAAGAATTTATGTTAACATTTCCCATCCTCACACAGCAAGTCCAAGATGCTGCAAACAGCATCTATTTAAAATGGATCGTGTTTCTATGGGGCACTGGGTAGCTGAGGGGGCTGAAGGAGACGGCAGCAGAGCGTGTGGCCCCCAGGCCCCAGATTCACAGGGGTTCACGGACAACTCCAAAGGGGTTCAAGACAGCGTGCTAGGAGGAACAAGCCCCTTGCCTTCAACAGGCTGAACGCCGGCTACATGGAGGTCTGCGTCTCCATCCAGAGAGCAAGTCGTGAATCTCAAAAGCATTGGAAAAGATACATTGGCTTCCCCAAATGCAGTGAGCCTGTGATGTGAACAAGCCATCTTTTAAGAAGGGAACTTGGAAGCCCAAGAAAGGCCCACCGTGCAAAGCGTGGTATTTCTGGAACGCGATGCAAGGATGGATGGCTCAAGGCTCAAAGTCCATGGGAAGGGTCCCAGTGAGCAGAGAGCCAAAGCTTTGCAGAGACTTGCAGGTCTCTGGCACCTTGGCAAAACTGGCCTGGGAAGTTTATATTGCTCGCTATTCTAAGGATAAAGAAAGCACTTCGGCCTCCAGCACTTTCATTTCTTTTTGCAAACAAAGGCACGCCCCACTACAATTAAGTTGCAAAACCATTTTCATTAGGACTCCTTGTTTTCACACACTTAAAGTCTTCTAAGACCTGCAGTCCCTCTCATGCTCCCATCACTGTACAGAGAACTAAGGAAGGGCTCTTTAGTGGTTTCAGTTTATGGAGAAGCAAATGGAAAAATGCTTTTTTCCCATTAAAAAAAAAAAATGTAACCACCAACTTCTGAGCAGAGTGACTTGCAAAAATGCTGAGCACCCACAACTGAGAGCGTCTAACCCCCCTCAAGATTCAGGCCCACAACACAGTAAGAAAAATGCACTTAGCTAAGCTTTTGTGGAAACCTCCAGCCTCCTTGCCTTGCCCTGTCCAAGGGCTATGGCTATCAGATTACAGCGAGGACAGCAACCATGCAGAAGAGAAACTGTCCATGTGCCTATGAACACTGGTGCGTAAGCTGACACACACACACACACTATGAAAGTACCCAACATACCGGTTTAGCATCAGCCAGAACAGAGCAAGTGGGACAGAAGAGGTGCTTTCCTCCCCAGTTTTGTCTCGATGTTTTCTTTCCCAGAAACAGCTCCAGTCTGGGTCCAGAGCAAGGATCCCACCCCATCACATTTCTGTGCAGGAGACATGTACGTACTGCACATGTTCCTCAACAGCCACATGCTCAACAGTGACACACATGGATCCCAAGCACCCAAAAATACAGTTGGTCCTCACCACACCGGCCCAATAGAGGGGGAAAAAAAAGTGTGAATTTTTTCCACCTCAAAATCTCATCCTGTGCCTGAGAAAACTCCCTAAAAAAGCTCTGTCGAAACCGATTTGTTTCTACTCACCAAAAAAAGCACATATGCCTACTTTTGAGTTAGGATGCAGGAAGCCAAGCTCTTAATCCCTCTGCTGCATTCACCCATGGCTGAAGAGCAATGCCCATCTCTGAGCCACCATCAGAGATGACTGGGAGAGGGAGAGGAGCCACTGGACACCAAACAAGCCTCTCCAGCTTGCCTCAGCCAACAACAGTGGGCAATCACGAGCACTCCCGGGGCTGCCCCTATCTTTTCCATGCATGATGCCAACAGAGAACATCCCAACAGACACTGCTGTGGCCCCACCACCTCTCCAAAACAAGCTGTTTGGCCCTGGATTGGAAGGTCCATCACCACCAAGCTCGGCAGAGGTTGCTCCGTGCTTCGGGAAATGGCCTTTCCGGTGCTGAATCCCCAGCAGCATGTGGGGGCCATTTACAACCAGCGATGTGCGTTTTATGTTCAAAATCTGCACCAAAGACAGTATTTGAACATCTCCAGCCACACAGAGGTGCATGGTCACACAGATGTGCTGGCTCCCGAACGCTGTAGAGCTGAGGCATGGGGCTTCCTGCTCCACGGGCTTGTGAAAGAGCCGGATACACTCCATTTACCGTTTATTCAAGACAAGACTATTCAATGTCAGGATGTGCTTTAAGACGGTAATTTGCACCTTAAACTGGATTGTATGATACCGCAGATACTGACTGTGTGATCTCTTCCTTTGGATTAAAGCTGTTTGCACAAGTCAAAGCAGAAAAAAGAGAGTAACAAAACAGTGTATTTTGTTCTACACTGCAGCCACATATTTCAACTGCCTCAGCCGAATTCTTAGCGTAAACACAGCTTTAAAAGAAAATAGCTAGAATAAAGAGCTTCTGGAAAGTTCCTACTGATTATGCATGCAAAAATTCTGCTACTGCTTCCTCCCATCATCTGAAAAATAAACCAAACACCCAACTTCCACAACGATATACTGTTTTTCTGAAACATGCTACAATACTATCTGAGGTCTGTGAGTTGTAATGAATGCATCTTGTTTTGTAAAATACACAGAGGAGCTCAATTAAATGAACAACTGTAAAGGAAATAGAGCTGATAAAGGAATTAATGTGGTGTGCCAGATCATAACGTAACATCTAGGATAACAAAACCATGTCAAACATGCAACCACTGAAGATTTAAAAAAAAAAAAAAAAAAAAACCGAACTGGAAAAGTTAAAACCAAAAATATTTTAAGACTGTAAAATGAAGATGTGCAAAACTTATTTTATGTAACTGGGAGGGGAGCATGGGCAGCAGCAAAGGGATCTGTGGTAGTTGTTGCTTCAAGACATATTAAATACACAGAAAGACAGGATGTTTTACGAACGATCACCTGCTCCGCTGCAGATCTGCTTCTATCTCACTGCCCAACCTGTATTTTTCCAAAGACCAAGCTAACCCCATTCCCCAGCCACCAAAGCATGGCTGAAATGATTTCACCAGTCGGAGTTTGCATCTCGGTCTCCTTTTTCTTTCCTTGTCGCTCGCCGGTGCCTCGGGCTGCCCACACGCTGGAAGGGAGCCGCCAGCCCTGGTGCCTGCTCCGGCTGTCTGCGCACACGCCACCGGTGGGAGCACAGATTAGAGCTCAGCCGGAAGGGAGACATTTAGGGTTCTGCAAAACCTCGCACGTCGGCTTTTCTCCTTTCGCAGTTGGCGTGTGAACTTGTAACTCGGAAATTGCAAGTTCCCACCAATTTTTTGGCAACTTGAACGTAATTTTTAGGAAAACATAGTATGCGGCTTTTGGCACATGGAACTACACTCTTAAGACTTTTCAGACAAAATATGCAAAGGTGATGGTCTCACAAGCCTTTAAGGGCTTGCTGCATTAAATATGCATTTGGAAGACAAGAGTACAAAATTCTGACTCCCAACAGCAGTAATAAAAATCTGTGTTCAAGCAGCTCCACAGACACTTACTCATACAACAGGCATAATATCTGCATATGGAACAGCGAAGGCAACGCGATATGCCCGTGGTTATATGCCATACAGCAAACTGGGCATCTAGAGATAATCTAAAACAGTCCTTCTCATTTACTTTTGTCTCAAAAGGCAAGACTATAGGCACTTTTTGGCAGCCTTGAACATCAGTATACTCGGGGGAGAGGAGGGAGGAAAATACTTCAAATTACAGAGATGCTAATCTCCCACTTTTGATGCGTCTAGCCATTAGTCAAGTTGCTTCGGCAAAACATCTGGACTGAGCCATGGGCCTTGCAAACAGCGCGAGAAGCCCTAGGCTGGGCTGCAGCCTCACCACGTCAACACAACAAACACCCCTGCTTCCCTCGCTCCTGTGGCCATGACTGTGTGGGAGTCAGATGCACCTCTTCCTATCGCTCTGCCACTGGCAAAGGCTACTGGCATCCCCTCCTCCTCTTAGAGATTTGGATTTAGCACAGTATTTATTTCTTCCCTTCTTTATGTAAGACCTTCGGTAGAGGTATGAAACTAGAGAAGCTTCTTCAGGAACGTCACTCCCAGGACTGCTGACCCGCACAGAGTTCCCAACAGTGAAGACCCCATGGGTCGCCGCCGCGAGTACCACCACGGAAGGATATAAGGGAAGCGGTATGAACAGCATCAAAGCTTCACACACAACAGCCAACAGCTTCAACAATACTAAATACACAAATAATTACCAACATTATGGACCACCAAAGCTGTCCAGACAAAGAACTGTAACAACCTCAATTAACTGCTAAGTTGTACCATGATTAATACAGCCTCAACCCAATTTTGTTGAACTGAGTGTGAGAGAACACAGACTGTTATATTTGAAAAGGCATTATTATGTATGTGTGCGTGGACA